>NW_004949137.1:1131750-1254113 GCF_000317375.1 Microtus ochrogaster | reverse complement strand
AAAAAAAAAGAAACAAAAAAAAAAAAAGAAGGTGAACCCAAAGAATAACATATAGTTATTCTCCTGGATATTGGAAGTAGACAAGGTTGGGAGCACGGGGGTGGGGGTGGGGTGGGGATAGGGGAGATTGGGAGAGAGAAGGGAGAAGGGGAGAATGGGGAGAGCTTGAGGGAATGGGATGGTTGGGATGGAGGAGGGGTGGATGAGGGATCAGGGAAGTAGATATCTTAATTAAGGGAGCCATTTTAAGGTTGGCAAGAGACGTGATTCTGGAGGTGTTCCCAGGTGTCTAAGAAAATGTCCCCAGTTTGTTCCTTGGGCAGCAGAGGAGAGAGTATCGGAACTGGCCTTATCCTATAGCCACACTGATGAATATCTTGCATATCACCATAGAACCTTCATCTGGTAATGGATGGAGATAGAGACAGAGACCTACATTGGAGAACTGGACTGAGCTGCCAAGGTCCATATGCAGAGCAGAAGGAGGGAGAACATGAGCAAGGAAGTCAGGACAGCGAGGGGTGCACCCACCCACTGAGACGGTGAGACTGATCTAATGGGAGCTCACCAAGGCCAGTTGGACTGGAACTGATGGAGCATGTGATCAAACCGGACTCTCTGAATGTGACTGACAGTGGAGGCTGATGGAAAAGCCAAGGACAATGGCGCTGGGTTTTGATTCTACTGCATGGACAGGCTTTGTGGGAGCCTAGTCTGTTTGGATGCTCACCTTCCTGGACCTGGAGGGAGCAGGGAGGACCTTGGACTTCCCATAGGATAGGGAACCCTGACTGCTCCTTGGACTGGAGAGGGAGGGGGAGGGGGAGTGGAGAGAGGGGTGGGAAGTGGGCGGAGGGAACGAGGTAGAAATTTTCAATAAAAAATAAATAATTTTTTTAAAAAAAGAAACCTTGTCTCGAAAAAGATAAAAACACACACACAAAAAAAATCCAGCATATATCAAGAAAAAGCAGGGAGTAATTATTGCTCCATTGGAAACGTTGCTCTTTGTGCTGCTCAGAGCCTTAGATTCCATCTGAGAACTCAAAAACTGAATAAATGAGGCACAAAGGTTACTAAAGTATCATAAAGTTAAATTTTACCCTTCATAAACATCTTTTACAATTTTGTACTGTAAAAATACCTCACTACAAGTTCAATCATTGTCAGGAAATATAAAGAAAACTATAGTGAACATCATTGTGATAAGAATGTAAATGGATGGTGTGTTCACAAACCAGATCTACCTCAGAGGTTTGCTGTTTTGAGCAAAAACTCAATCATTACCATACCCATGCACCTTGGAAAATAAATCAGAAACAATCCTGATATTTCCTTACTTCTTTGTGAGGCAATGTTATATGGCAATGTTAATTGTTATGGCTTGGTTCTCAAATGTTCCCCAAGACTCACATCTTGAATGCTTGGTTGCCTGTTGATGGAGCTTTTGGGAGGCACTGGAGTCATTAGGAAATGAGTTCCCATTCCCTCATGAGCTCCATCTCTTCATTTATTCTACAGACGCTTATTGGATGATATGATATCAACTAGGTCAACTAATCAGTTTCAAGGGTTGATACTGAACAACTTTAATGTATTATTCCTTGACATAAATAACTAGCAAAGTAGTCCAGAGTAAAGGAATATGGAAAAGTCCAAATAGGTAACCATATCAGAATAACTACCTTTTAGAATTTTATGTTTTACTAGGAAGCCTACTCTTCCAGACTAATCTTTTATGTGCTTTTATTCTTACTCCTACATCTGTGTTCCATTAATTCAAACCTAGTTGCTCTTCTATAAGTATTCATATCTAAACCTTATGATCACACTCAACATACAACTAGAATATGGTTCAAGCTTTATAAGTCTGAATTCCTACCCACCTTTAATGCTTTTAAAGAATATATTGGTAAAATACATTATAATGCAATATGTTATAGTAATATTATTAATTCTTATTCCATTGTTTGGTTATTATTTTCCTTTCAGAGAGGTGAAGTATAAAAATATTTATTAATTAATACATAGCACTTACCCAATAATGGGACTAGAGTTGAATTTTCTCAGACACAAGTGTAAATAACTCAAGATATTTGAGTATGTCATTCATATTTTTATTATAAATAATATACAAAGAATGAAAATGCACAGAACACAATTAATTTGACAAATGATTTTATAGAATTAACCATGGGCATTAAACAAGTGCTCAAAAGTTGTCTTCTTTGGGAGGTAAGGGTGCAATAACCTTTGTGGCAGTGAGACATGGTGTTAATTGTGGTATCTGTTACATTTTATCCATGCACACAAGACTTTGTTATTAAAATGCAAATACAGAAGACAAGGTTTTGGGCAGTAATAGTTATTAGCATCCCCTGTGAAGTAGATACCCTTTTTAAGAATGCTCATAGGCACATGGACTCTGGACTTCTGGATTGCACTTAATCTACATAGAAGGTCTAAGAAATATAATTGAATCAACACTATAAAAACAAGTAAAATTCATTATAAATATTTAATGACTTCTTTTAGTTCTCATATGTACATGGTTTCATGCTTTGATATATATTTTAGAATCTACAAGTATGACATAGCCTGCTATTTTATCTTCTGGGTCTGAATTATTTTAGCTTACTATCATACTTTCAAATTTCACACATTTTACAGCAACAACCTAATCTCATTTCTCTTCATAGCTGAACAAAACTTTAATATATGTAAAACCTTTTCTGTTTATTCATCTGTTCATAAAGCTGGCTTATTGCAGAATCTAGCTATTGTGAGAATTGCTACAATAATTGTGGTGATATAAGTGTCATGATATGTCAATTTAGATAATTTCTGGTATATTGTCAGAACTGTTGTACGTTGTTCAGATGGTCACATATGATTTCATTTTCATCATTCTGAAGAAATTTCATAGTGATTTACACATTCTCACAAACATATGAAAGGGTACCTTTCCTCTACGCTCCCCAGCATGTGTTGTTAGCTTTGTGATAGTCATTTATGTCTAGAGTGATTAGAATCTGAATGCAGTTTTAATTTGCTTTTCTCAGATAATTATTGATACTGAATACTTTTTAGGTATTTTGGTCATTTATGCTTCATATTTTCTTCTTTTTATTGAAGATGATTTTTTTTCTAATGTAGTATGTTCTGTTCATGGTTCTGATCTCACAACTCCAGCCAAGTTCTCCCTATATCCTCTATCTTACAGAGCCACTCCATTTCTGTTTCCTAATAGAAAACAAATGCATCTAAGGGATAATAATAAAATACGTTAAGATAAATCAAAAACTATCATATTGGAGTTGAATAAGAAATAAACAACATAGTGAAGGAGCCCAAGAGAAGGCATAAGAAACAGAGAACCCAATGTTCAAACATTCATGAATCCCATGAAAACAATAATCTGGAAACCACAATGCATATGCAGAAGACCTGGTGTAGACATGCGAAGGCCCTGTGCTAACTGTTTCAGTTTCAGAGTTCATATGAGTCTGGGTCATGTTGATTTAGAGGCACTCCTTTTCTTGGTGGTATCTTTGCCTGGATCTTACACTCTTTCTCCCTGCTCTTTCATGTGGTTTCCTGAGCCCTGAGCATGAGGGATTGAGGCCCAACTGTATATTTGATTAGATTGTTGATGAGCAAAGCTGTTGTTTTTTTTAATTAATTTTTTTGAGTCTTTCATATATTATTTGGCAACTAGATATTAATCTTCTGTCAGATGTATAGCTAGAAATGCTTTTCTTCATTCTTTAAGATGTCACTTCACTCTGTTGTTTGTTTCCTCTGGCTCCTATGCAAAATCATTTTTAATTGTATTAGATCCCATTTCTCTGAGTCATTTCCTGAATAACTGTATTTTTTTCAGAAAATTCTTACCTATGCTAAAATTTTTATCTGGGAGCTTTAGAGAATATATGGGTGCTATTCAAATAATGCATTAAGTTCTTAGATCCATTCAGGAATTTTACAGTATGATCAATGAAGATCAGGTTTCATTCATATATATATATATATATATATATATATATATATATATATATATATATCTGTATTCACATCATTTGTCAATGAGGCTCTTCTTTTTCCTAATGTATGCTATCAAAATATTATGTTTGTCTTTCTATGTCTGGGTTATCTCACTCTGGATGGCTTTTTTTTAGTTCTATCTATTTGGAAATTTGGCAAATTTAATGATGACATTGTTTTTAACAGTAGAGTAAAATAAACTTTTTGTCCCAACTTCCTGTTCCCAAATCACTGAAAGCCACTTCTTTGGTTACCACACAGAGGCATAATATTAATCAATTATAAATGATCAGCCAATAGCTTATGCTTATTATTAGGCAACTTCTGCCTTAAAATTTAACCCACATTCCTATTTATGCTTTGCCATGTGGGGGTACCTTTATTAGCATGGCATGTTCACCTGCTCCCTCTGCCTCTGGCTGATGACTCCTCTCTCCACCTCTTTATTTCCCATCATCCTTAGTTTGGTAATCTTGCCTATACTTTCTGTGTTTGCAATAAATCTTTACAGTGTACAAGAGGATTATTTCACAGCAATCCATTGTATAAGTTACCACATTTTCTTTATGCATTGTTTGGTTGATTGAGACCTAGGTTGTTTCCAGTTTCTTCCTATTATGAATAAAGCTGCTATGAACATAGTTGGAAAAGCTTCCTTGTGGTACAGTAGAAGATCATCCTTTGAGTATATGTTCAGGAGTGGTATAGCTTGGTATTGAGGTAGATGTATTTTCAGTTTTCTGAGAAAACCCCACTTTGATTTACAAAGTGTCTGTACAAGTTTACACACTATCGGCAATGCAGGAGGGTTGCCCTAGCTCCACAATCTCTCCAGTATGAGCTGTCACTTTTTTTATCTTAGTCATTCTGACAGGTATAAGATGGAATCTCAGAATCTTTTTGATTTACATTTCCATGATGGTTAAGGATGCTGAACATTTCTTAAAGTGTTTTTCGGCCATTTGTGATTCCTTTGTCAAGAATGCTCTGTTTAGATCTGTATCAATTTTTAATTGGATTATTTGGTTTGTTGTTGTCTAGTTTCTTGAATTCTTTATTTTGAAGTCCACCTCTGTCAGAGGTAAGGTTAGTGAAGATCTTTTCCCATTCTGTAGGCTGCATTTTGTTATTTTGGTGGTGTCCTTTGCCTTACAGAAGCTTTTCATCTTTATGAGACCCCATTGTTGGTCTTAGTACCTGTGCTATTAAACATAGTATGTGCTCACTTTAGGGGGATATTAGCCATAAAGTTTTGGATAGCCATGCTACAATCCACAGACCCAAAGAAGCTAAGTAATAACTAAGATTCAAAGTGGGAGACATGAATCTCACTGTGAAAGAAACATAATAGACATCACAGGTAGATGGGGAAGGAGTCAGGAAGTAGGGATGGAAACAGGAGGAATCAGGTGAGAGGAAAATGGAGGGAGAGAGTACCAGGAAAGACATCTGGAATCAAGGACATCTCTGGTTAGAAACCTAGTGCAACGGAAATCCAAATTAATCTATGAAGGTGACCCCTAACTCAGACACCTAACAACAGGGGATGCAGAGACTGAACTGGTTATTTCCTGAAAACAGGCAAGACTTCTAAGGAAGGGATTTGAACCCTTAGCCCAGCTACAATTTGTGGGTCTGCTTCTTTCTTGAGATCATCAGCTGCTAACCTCAGGGTTGGGGGTGGGGGATAATGGGACTGTGAGTGACCAGGGTCAAAGGATGTTAGTCAAGGGAGACAGTTCTCTGGGGAGACAGTTTAAATTTTATAACTCCTCTTTATTCTGAAAAGAAAAGAGATTATAAAGGCTGGGGACAATGTCTTAGGCATCATCTAATTTGCATTATCATAAGGCTTTATCATGTGACAGTAGTGTTCTATATAACAAAGTAGTACAAGTCTTAGTTACCATACGTGAAGCAGGGGAAAGGCTTCTATCCGGAAACTGTGTCATTGGTCATGGTAAAGACAAAAAAGCATCCAACTTTAGAAACAGCTTTAATATAAGGTCATTAGTTCTGACCCAGAGACAATCTCCAAATAAGGGCAAGTAGAGAGCAGAATGTCTCAGTAGGGAGGGAGTTGTCCACATTTCCATGCTTTGGAGGAAGCTGCCAGGCCATGAGAGACTGCAACTTCTGACTAGAAGGCTTCCCAACGCAATTTTCCCTACCTTCAAGATACACTGGTGCAAAGGTGGCACAAAATTATAGGAGTAGCCAATTAATGACTGGTCCAAGGTGAAATCCATACCACAAGAGTAAGTCTACCCCAGATACTGCCTGGAGGGCCAGGATCCAGACCATAATATGAATAATCTAACAAGCAGCACCCATCCACAGCCTCTGCATCAGTTTCAGCTGCCAAGTTCCTACACTTTTTGAATTTTTGTCCTGTTTGAGTTTCTTCCCTGACTTCCTTTAATGATAGACAGTGATATGGATATGTAAGTTAAATAAATTCTTTCTTCCCCAACTTGCTTTTGGTCATAGTGTTTCATGATAGCTGCAGTAATCCTAACTAAGACAATAGTAATTTGCTTTCCTGTTGCTGTGGTAAAATGCTAACCAAAAATAACTAGGAGTAATATAGTAAGGTTATTTTATCTTTTATCTTGCCATCTATCTTGAAGAAAGGCCAGGAAAAGAACTGAAGGTAGGAAACTGAAGGCATGATATAAATAAGAGGCCATAGAAGATAAAGAATATAGTAATTTGTTACCTGTAGATTGCTTCCCATTGCTTCCCAAAGCAAGTTCAGCTTGCTTTCTTACATGATCCATGATTACTTTCATGGAGGTAGCAGCACCCAAAGCAATCTGGGGTCTCCAACAACAGTCACTAATAAAGAAAATAGTAACAACAACAACAAATCCTGACCATAGAACAGGAGGAAGCAATGTTTCAATTGGGTTTCCTTCTTTCCAAATAATTCTAGCATTTGTTGAGTTGACCAAAAACTAAGAAGCATACCTGATATTTTCTGTACCTATGAATTTATCTTTTATAGACTTAAATTAAGGGACATCATTAATGATTATAATATTTACCCATCTACATAACAAGCAATACCTTGAACACAAAATATCTCAAATACAAGTGAGTAGTTTTATTTCAGTCACTCTGTCACTTTATATTTCATTACCTAGATGGTCTATGATTTGACTCATAATTCTTATTCTGTTGTGAGACAACTAAAGATTTCTGTTTCCTTCATGTTTGTTTCATTTGCCAACTCTGCATGTCCTCTTTTATTTCTAGATCCATCACACAACATCATTGATATCCACTCTCCATCTTTCCTGCCAGGCTTTTTGATTACATTTTAATGTTAATTTTATGACACTTTTATAGTAAAAGTTGTGATCAGAGTCTTCAGAAAGGACCACTGGTGGATGCTTGAAGATTGACAGTTAAAGGGATCTGCAGTGTCAGTAGGATAACTTTTTCTAGAACCTCATTCTCTTCAGTTCCATTACGTCTTCCAAATAACAGATACTTTTTAGCTTAATAGGAGACCTTCTAGTCTACAACAGACAGCAGCAAAACTAACTTCTTGATTTAAAACCATACTAAATTCAGTGTCAGTTTATTTGCTATATCATTCTTTCCCTACATACCAATATACAGCTGTATCTGTTTTATTATTGTCTTCCTTGACCTCTTTTGTTTAAATCTTCATTCCACACTTTTCTATGGATTTTGAAACATTGTGACATTTGGCTGAAGCTATACTAAATTTTAAGCATCCTGCTGAGTATTTTTTGCCTTCAAAGATACTCATGTTTGTTAGCTCATGCCTACACTGCAACAGATTGTTCACTCACTGCTCCATTTTCAACTCAAATGAATGAAAATCTTGTAACATTTTCAGACCTGCTTCACACAACATTTGGTAATCATTTGTAGCTTTCTAAAAAAGAATTAAATATAAACTAATCTCTTAATTTTTTTCCTACATCATTGATCTGTTGTTGGCATTCATAAGTTATACTTAAAAACTTAACTGGGAGTAAATCAATATACCATGAAACAATTATCCCAACCAATTCCATAAAAATACCTATTAAAATCCAAGATTTCCCTTCTATCTCCTTTGCTCTGATTTTGTTTGGATTTTGCCCTTTTGTAATTAAAACACTGAATCTACTTTCCTACAAGGTTTTGACAACATAAAGATATTCATTTTCTGCCTCTGTTGTTTTCTACAGGTTTGTGGTTTACTTAGGACTTTAGATCTCCTAAATTTATTTGTCTAATGCAAAATTCAATATTAACTTTCTAGTTATATATATTCTTGCAGGCAGAAGTTTATTTTATTCATGTGAATATTGTAATCAGAGAACCATTAATATAATGAAAACAAGTTAGAAATATGTAAATAAGAAAGAAATAACATTTATCTTAGAAAAATAAATAAATGTACTATTTGAATGAAAGATTATGCTTACAATAAATTCATTCAAAGTGTTCATTAAACAAGTAATCATTGAGCACTGAAATTGTCCATTTGGGTTGGTAGAACAAACACCCTTAAAATGGCTAATTTGTAAATGTCAGGAATTTATTGCTACAATTTTGTAGTTTGGAAATTTTAAGATAATATCATCAGCTAATGTAAATTCTCATGAGGACTTTTCTATGCTTCGAAGGTGGTACCTGCTTGCTATGTCTTTGCACACTGAAAGGGATTATTAAAACTTTTAACATCTTTTATAAGACATTAATAAAGAGTTCGTAACACATTTGTGAGCTCATAAAAGAAAAGCTTCCCTGATTTAATCTTTCCTTGGAAGATTCTATTTCTTAACACTGTTGTCTTAGGTATTATGTTCCAATATATGAATTTCAGTATCTACCACCATTCGGATCATAACAAATATCAAGCGGTAGTAGACCCTAGCTATGTAATAAGTATATTGTAGCACAAATAATAAAAACTCAGAGTCAGATATAAGGGTTTATGCTGAAGATCAGAGAATCAGAACAGTAAAAGCCACTAGAGAGACTCTTTACCTATAACAATGCTCAGACCAAAAAGGTGATCCTCAGACTGCCTATACTTCACTGTGTCTCCACTAAATCCGAGAATCCACACTCCAGTGAGTTCCTATTATTTCTCCCTTTACAGTCCTCTATCTGCCATCCATATTACTCCTATTCTCTCTTCCCTAGTGCTGGGATTAAATGTATGTGACTTCCATACACTGGGATTAAAGGTGTGATACACCACCACCCGATTCTCTTTCTGAGTAGATCTTATATAGCCCAGGGTAACCTTGAACTCACAGAGATCTGTCTACCTTTGTTACCTGAGTCTTGGGATTAAAGGTGTGTGCAACCACTCCCTGGCCTCTGGTTGCTTAGGTTTTCACTCTGATCTTCAGACAAGCTTTATTTATGAAAATACAAATAAAATATCACTACAGTGTATATAATGCATTTCAGAATTAGCTTCTTGATAGTACATTCAAACAAAAACAAGTGTTGAATAAGAAAAAATAAATAACAATAAAATAAATATATTAAAGTTATTTGCAGTTTCAAATATAGTAAGCATGTCTAATTTCTCTGATATTTGAATCAAAACAGAACTCAAGGCAATAGGCCAGATTTGGCAAAGGTCAGAAATCATGCTACCTAAGGGAAAGAAAAAGAACCTTGAACCCTGATAATGATATGGTTTGAAGAGTCTAAAAAAAGTTGAGATGATCACCGCAATTGAAAACTTACTTAGCAATAAAAATGTGTGACCAAAGATAATGACCTTATAAGAATTGTTGTGGAAGTCTAGAACACTAACATTGGAAATTACTTCTGACTATCAAAAATACCATGACAAAGTAATACCTAGTGTCATAAGGATAGAAGATACATCAGTCTTCAAGTGCATGCTGCAGAGGAAGCTGCCTGATTGAGGATCTGAATTTCATGCAGCGTGAGTTGATGGTTATGTTCTTTAGTACTGTCTTGCTTTGATTTTAATGAACAGAAATTCAATGTATATGTATAATGTACATACTATGAAAATTCATCATCCATATTTATCCCCTAAGTCTCTTATTAATTTGTTTAATTATTTAAGTCAGTCTCTCATTCATATTTCTAGATTCATATGAAAATGATTTTATATGCATATGTGATTTTATGTATCTATATATAAAGGGAACTATAAAGAGTTCTCAATCTTACAGATTGAGAAAATGTTTTTGCTGACTGTACATTAAACATTAATATCTAAAATATACAAAGCAATATATTCAAAAATACAAAATTTAAATAAAAAGCAATCAACAAATAAATGGGCTAGTATAATGTTTATTAAATGTGAATATAGACAAATGTAAATTTGATTAAATGTAAATATATAGACAGTAAACATATATAAACATATAAAGATATAATCTTTAGTTACCATGTAAATGTAAATTAAAATTTATCAACTGAGTTTCTGTCTAACCTCAGTCAGAATGGCTATCATTAAGAAGGTAAATTTTAGAGAAGTGGAGATAAAGGTTTTATTTATGGTGGATAATGATTTCCAAAATCTCAGTGTTGATATTTTAGGTAGAAATAAAGTAGGAGAAAGGGACAATGAGGGAAAACAAGAAATATAGAAAGTTTTATGCTGTTATAAAAAGAAAATAGACTTTATGATATTAGAGCAACCTGCCTCTTATATCAGAGCCTAGACATTCTTTTTTGCAGTTTTAACTATGCTGCTGAATGAGAAATGGAGATGTAAATACCATCTTGTCCACCATATGCTGATTTTCTCCTCTCAGCTCCTTGTGATGTTTTATTGTTGATGATTTTGGCACATAAGCTTTTTTATAGTTTGAGAAGAAACATTGTATATATATATATATATATATATATATATCATATTATTTGAATGAACTGGTACTAAGATAAGAAGAAAAAAATTAAATGCTAGAAAATTTTTGTAATAACTGAAATAAAACAATTAGATAACTAATTAATAAGTTTTCCTTGTGGAAGATGATTTCTCTTTCTCAGTATTCCTTAGTTGTCTATAGTTGTGCATGGCTGAAGATTCAGGAACTGAACTCTCCCTACATGTTAGCATAACTGTTGGTGGTGCCCTTGTTCAGTACGTGTTGGTGAGACTCTATAGTCAACCCTCAATATGTACTCACAAACAGCATTATACCAACTGAGCAATTTGTAGCTACTTATTTAGGAATGTTTATGTTTATGTATTTGTGTCTGTAATGACAACCAATGAAAAAGAGGCCATCAATTTAAAAAAACAATGGAAATTATATCAGAGGATTTGGAAGAAGAAAATGAGATAATTATATTGTATATAATGTAAAAATAATAAAATATTTAAAAATATTTTGATTATAAAGTGTTGACATTAACTGGTGTCACACAGAGTACTCTATGCTCTTTTGTAATGTATGACTATTGAAGGAAAAATTTTAGTTTTCTCTTAAAACATAATGTAATAGGTAGGCTCCCAGACCTTAACACAACTGAATCCATGATAAAAAGTCCCATTAAGGCCATGGACCCCAGCATGTAAACATCATCTGTCAAAACAAAATTTAAGTCCTACTACATCAAAATCCACAGTTCTGAGAAAGATTCTAAATGTACTAGCATTACTTACTTGTCTACTGTAGTTCTGCTTATAGCTAATTGTTCTTGTCTACTAAAGTACACCAATCCAGGAAAAGTTTTTGTGATCAAATCTCACCTAGGAAAGACTGTGTGCTACATTGAGATAAAGAACCCCCAGTTTAGTCATTAACCAGCTAGTAAAGACTTTCTAGTGGCTTAAATCATTTTCTGAGTAGACTTCTTCAGTTGGCATTTCTGAAGGTGCCACTGAAATCCCAGAAGGATAGACCTCTGTGCTCTGGAGATTCATATCCCCTCATAGCAGAGTAGGCTAAGGGCTGCTAAGGGATGCTCATCCTAAACATGTTCCAGAGAGTGAGTAGTCTCTTTTATCAATCACTAATAAATACCTCTACCCCCCCAAAAAACAAAGTTGAATGTTGGTGAGTCTGTCAACTTCAGAGGTAAGTCTGGTAAAGGTGTCTTTGTTGTTGTTGTTGTTTTTAGGACACAAAAGAAAGGTCGCATTTCACCACCGATCCTCAGTGCTATTCAGGAGAGTGAATGTTCAGTGCCTCCCCAGGATTTCTTTACTGTATATCTCTCAGTGTGTTTCTGTTAGTTTTGTTGATTGGAGAAACAGATCAAAACTGCTGTTATAATGAAGATGCCCACTGCAAAGTTGACCTGGGTCCTCTGCCCAAGTGTGGAATGTGTGGAGAAAAATGGATATGATGTCTGTTTCTATCACAAAAACTTCAGACCTGTGAAATCAACTTTTAGGGAGTTGTGTTGCCCATTGATGACTCCTACCATCTGAAACACAAAATCCCAGGCCACTGAACAGTTTCTCTGCATTGACGAGTGACTTTCTCTGGCACAAGATAACCCTACTTGACCTCTACTTACACTTAAAATCTGTACCCTCTTGTTGGGAACCTGGATCCTTTTGACTCTACCACGTTACCTAGTAGAACCAGAAACCTCTGCCTGTTCGCTCAGTCCCTCCATAGAAAATTAACCATGTCCCGATGCTGGTTATGGGATTGCTTGCTCACTTGACACCAGTTCCAAGTTCAGTCCTGTTCCCTGTAAGGATATGGGAAAATGTCTACAGCCCCCTGTCATCTAAGGACAAGGCATGCTGGAAGGAATAAATAATTCCAAAGTTGCAGGCTTCCTCTACTTTCTCCCCAGTCTCATCTTAGAAGCCTATTACAGGAAGGAAGGGGACAAAGACCAATAAGACATTCCTAGATTACAGAAAATGTCCTCTCCCTTCTCTTTCATGGTTTACTTTTTTTCCTTTTCAACTAATGATCTGTATAACTTGAAAATTCAAAACTTACCATTCTCTGAAAAATCTGCCAGTTTGGAGGAGTAGGTAGGGAGTGGATCATGACTGGACAGAGTGACACTAATAGAATGGATGACTGTTTTTATTCAACACTGGCCCAGATAAGACTTTAAACAATTTGTTCCAGGCCACTTTTAAAGAATTAAAGACAACATCCAGAAATGTTGCTTTTGTTATACAATCAGCTCTAGTTAGAAAAACCATCTTCAAAAATAAAAGAGTTTAAGATTACAAATAGGCTTACCATATCCCAGCTCACACCTCTGACAAAAGAATTCTATTCCACCAGAAGCCAGAATAATTCTCTTAAAACCATTTAAGCCATGATACCCAACTTCCCCACCTGTACCAGACCAGTATAAGGCCAAGGGCATTCCTCTTCTTGTCACAATATCCCAGGCTCTGATGGAAATTTCTTACTTCACTAGAGGTCAGGTCACCATCCTGAACCCAAAGTAAGACTCTTCCCAAGCCCATCATACATGCCCACCATAACCCCAACTGTCCCTCCTCTTCTTCATTTTTTTTTTTTTTTTTGGTTTTTCGAGACAGGGTTTCTCTGTGGTTTTGGAATTGGGATTAAAGGCGTGCGCCACCACCACCCGGCTGTCCCTCCTCTTCTTATCACCATATCCTTGCCCACACCTCTGACGGAAATCTCCTACTCCACCAGAGACCAGTTCATCCTGAACCCTTTCCTACTGCTTCCTTTTCTACCTGCACTTACCCAGCATGATAGCAACTATCCCCTTTCTCCTCATCACCATATCTCATCCCTCAATTTGGAACCCTTCCATCCCATCAGAGGCCAGGCCAACTCCCTGAATACTTCCAAGGAAGATTCTTCTTACTCCAAAAGAAGACAGTCCAGCATACTGAAACCCTAGTCAGATCAGAGGCCACACACATAACCAGAACTCCAACTCCCAATTTGGACAGCACCTTACTGATGTAGACAGAGGCTGCTCATTCCTTTTCTAGCTGCCCCACACCAAATAATAGTACAGAAACTATACTAATTACAACACTGCTTAGCCAATGACCCTAGTGTAGTCCTATCTAGCTCTTACATCTTAAATTAACCCATTTCTATTAATCTGTGACGCCAAGATGTTGTGGAATATAGTTATGGTTCTGGTGGTGGTTTGCTTCTTTATCCTTCAGCAGCTACATGACATTTCTTACTCTACCTACTCTAACTCTATCTCTCTTCTAGCCTGGCTGTATTCTTTCCTGCTATAGGCCAAAGAAAATTCTTTATTAACCAATGGTAATAAAACATAGTCATAGCACACAGAGGTGAATCCCACATGATCTCCCCTTTTCTGTCTAAATAAAAAGGAATGGTTTATCTTTAACATAGTAAAATTACATACAACAAAAGAGGTATCAAACAAGAATTATATTTATAATATTTAGTGCTTTTACATTTGGCACATTAAGGAAAATACTCTATCATCTATCTTATCTTCATGAGTCTAAAGTTTTATATATAATATATATTTTATCATAACTAAGGAAAACTATAACTATCTATTCTTAAACTTTATCAAAGACTCCAGAAGGATATAATATTACCTAAGTAAACAGAAAGTACATTGTAAGCAACATCCAAAACTCTAGAATTGACAGAGACATCTCACAGCCTGGATGGTCACATAAAGTGCTTCTGTAACATTGGAGCATCATTCTTCAGTCTACAGGCCTACAATATCTGGCAGCCTTTTCCATGAAGGAGGAAATTTAGAAGACTGTTTTCTTCTATTGGAAGTTTGTCAGTCTCTTTCTTCTATATCCTGCAGAATGTCTCACAGATTCTTTCATGAAGCAAGAGCCTGAAAAGCTGTCTTGCCTTCTTTAGTCAAGTTCATCAGTCATTTTCTGTGGGTCTTATATGTCCAGTACACACAGAAACTATTTTAATTACAACACTGCTTACCATATTAGCTCAGACTTCTTTTTACCTTTTACATCTTAAATTAATTCATCTCTATTATTTTATATTTTACCACAAGGCTCATGGTTTGCTACCTCTTGATTCTTGAGCAGCTACATGGCATCTCTCAGACTCTTGGTCTATATCTCTTCCAGCCTAGCTATATTCTACCCTGCTACAAGACAAAACAACTTTTTATTAACCAATGGTAATAAAACATATTCATAGCATACAGACAGAAATCCCTCATCACACTGGTGGACCAAAGGCTATCAAGGCCATCAGAAATCTAGCCCCCAATGTGGGTAGAGACCCTCATCTTAATCTGAGTCCAGGACAATGAGAAGATCAGAAAGAAAACAGAAACCAGTAAGGAAAATAGCCATCCCAAAAGACAAATCTAGAAACTGGCTCCTAGACAAATAACCATTCCAAATCAAAACAACTAAAATAAATGTAAGAACATCAACAACAGTCATGGCAATATATGAGCACCAGATGTCTGCTATTCACCTACAGCAAGTCCTGAATAATCCAACACAGTTGACGCACAAAACATGATCATAAAGCAACTTAATTGATGCTGATAGAGGTTGTTAAAGAGGAAATTAATAAATACCTTAAGGAAATCAAAGAAAAGACACTCAAAAATAAGAGAAAATCAATAAATCTTTTTATGAATGTTAAGAAAACAACCGAGCAAATAATTGAAAGAAAACACTAAAATCAAGTCCTGAAATTGAATAAAGAAAACACAAACTGAGGGAAATCTGAAAATAGAAAATCTAGATAAGGAAACAGGAACTGCAGATGCAAGCATTACCAACAAAATGCAAAAAAAAAATATGGAAGAAAGAATCTCAGATGTTGAAGATACAATGAAAGAAATAGATACACCAGTCAAAGAAAAATGTTAAATCTAAAAATATTCCTGCTATTAAACATCCCGAAAATCTGTGACACTATGAGAAGACCAAACTGAAGAATAATAGGAATAGAAGAAGAAAAGAAACCCAGCTCTAAGGCCCAGAAAAACTTTTTAAAAAAATCATAGAAGAAAAATTTTCAAACCTAAAAAAAAGGACATTTCTGAATGTGACTGGCAATAAGGGTGAACTGAGAAGTCAATGATATTGACACCGGGTTTTGATTCTACTGCATGTACTGATTTTGGGGAGCCTAGTCTGTTTGGATGCATACCTTCCTAGACCTGGATAGAGGAGGGAGGACCTTGAACTTCCCATAGGGCAGGGCACCCTGGTTTCTCTTAGAACTGGAGAGGGATAGGAAGGAGAAGGGGAGAGGGGAAGGGAAATGAGAGGATGGGAGGAGGTGGAAATTTTTAATAAATAAATAAAAAAGAAAGAAAAAATGGGGGGAAAAACACTCCTATAACAAATATATTGGATAAGAAAAAGAGAAACCCCTCACCACATGGGAATCAAAACACTAATCACAGAGAACAAAAAAGCATATAAAAGCTGAAAGAGAAAAAGACCAAATAACAAATAAGTTAGATCCACTAGAATTACACCTGACATCTCAATAGATGTCTATTTTATTCAGCCTAAAGGCCCTCTATAAAATGTGCTGTTGACTTCAAGAGACCAAAAATGCCATTCCAGACTATATACCCAGTAAAAATTTTATTCACCATAGATGGAGAAAATAAGATATTACATGACAAATTCAAATATGAACAATATCGATCCATAAATCTAGTCAAACACAAGGTACTAGAATTAAAATGCCAACACAAGGAGGTTGCTTACACCCAAGACACAGGAGAAACAAATAATCTCTTACCAACATAACCTGAAGAATGAAAACTCTCTCTCTCTCTCTCTCTCTCTCTCTCTCTCTCTCTCTCTCTCACACACACACACACACACACACACACACACACACACACACACACCATCAGCAACTACAACAAAAGAAGAGAAATTAGCAATCATTGGTCACTGATATTTCTCAATATCAATGGACTCGGTTCTCTAAGAAAAAGACCTAGATTAACAGAATAAATGTTAAAAAAAAACTTATCATTCTGTTACATACAAGAAGTACACTTCAATATCAAAGATAGACATTACCTCAGAGAAAAAGCTTAAAGAAAGATTTTCCAAGCAAATGGCTCTAAGAAACAAGCTGGTATAGCTATTCTAACAATGAGCGAAAATAGACTTCAAGCCAAAAATAATCAAAGGAGATGAAGAATGAATTTTTCAATGGAAAAATTCACCAACATGACATCTCATTTATCAACATCTATGTCCCAAACACAGGACACCCATGTTTGAAAAAAAAAACACTACTAAATCTTAAATCACACATTGACTCTCACACACTGATTTTGAAAGACTTCAGTATTCCACTCTCCCAATGGACAGATCATACAGACAAAAACTAAACAGAGAAATACTGGAAATAGCAGACATTATGACTCAAGTAGATGGAACAGATAACAACAAAGCATTTAACCTAAACATAAAAGAATCTAATTTCTTGATAGCACCTTATGAAATATTCTCTGAAACTGACCCACACTCTGTAACAGAGCAAGTCTCAACAGATAAAAGAATATTGAAAAAATCACCTGCACCCTATCATATCATGACAGTTTAAAAATGGACTTCTACTATAACAGAAATCCTACAAACTCATGGAAACTGAACAACTCTCTACTGAATTACCACTATATCAAAGAATGAAGAAAGAAAGAAATTAAAGACTGCTTAGAATTCAATGAAAACAAATTCAAAACATATCCAAACTTATAGCACAAAATAAAAGTGGTACTAATAAAAAGTGTATGGCACTAAAAGCCTACATAAAGAATGTGGAGATCAGATACTGTATATAGCAATTGGATCAGGAGGTGAGTGACTGGTATCCCTGTTGGACAGTCTCTTCTCAAGTCTTAGGCCTCAAGACAGAGCCCATGCTCTTCATATACCATTGCAGCCCCATTAGCAGGTCATCAGGCAAGGATCCTATAGGTGGGTCACCCTCCCCATTAGACTATGTAATCTAAAAGACCAACCAACCTCTGTGGCATCAGTGACTCCCAGAGACACAGTCACCATTTATACAGATTAGACTAACAGCAGCACCCAGAGACACAGATCATGCCTTCACCATTTGAAGGAAGAGATGGGTAGATACTAGTGAAAGAATTCATTCAACAACATAAAGAGAAATATGGCATAACTAGAACCTAATAGTTCTAAAACAGCAAGACCTGAACATCTCAATGAAGAAGAAGCAGACAAAAAATGAACTTAAAGACAACTTTATGAGGATGATCAAGTTCGTTAAAGAGGAACTGAAAAATTCCCTTAAAGAAATTGAATAAAAATAAATAAATAAAAACTGGAAGAAATCAATAAATCTCTCATAGAAAGCCATCAAAAATCATTGAGACAGGTGAAGGAAACAGTTCAAGATTTGAAAATTGAAATAGATGCAATAAAGAAAATACAAACTGAGGAAATTCTGGAAATGGAAATTCTGGGAAAACAAACAGGAACTACAGATGCAAGCATAACCAACAGAATACAAGAAACAGTATTGAAGATAATTAGAGGAGATATATTCATCAGTCAAAGAAACATTAAAACCAACAAAGTCATAACAAAAAATATTCAAGAAACCTTGGACACCATGAAAAGATCAAGCCTAGTAATAATAGATATAGAAGAAGGAGACAACAGCTCAAATGCACAGAAAATATATTTAAAAATCATATATGAGAACTTTCCCAAGCTAAAAAAGAAAATGCCTATGAAGATACAAGAAACTTACAGAACACCAAACAAATAGACTAAACCAAAAAGTCCCCTTGACACATAATAATCAAAACACTAAACATACAAAATAAAGAAATAATATTAAACATTAAATATATAAAATAAAATAAATGCTAAGAGCTGAAAAGGAAAAAGCCAAGTAACATACAAAGTCTGACCCATCAAAATAACACCCAACTTCTCAATAGAGACTCTGTAAGTCATGAGAACCTGAATAGATCTTATGAAGACACTAAGAGACCATAGTTACCACCCCAGACTAATATACTGAGCAAAACTATAAATCACTATAGATGGATAATAAATCACTATAGACAATAAATCACTATAGATAGATAAAACATAATATTCCACGACAAAACCAGATTTAAACAATACCTATCCATAAATTGAGCCCTATAGAAAGTACTAGAAGGAAAACTTGAACGCAAAGATATTAGCTATCCCCACAAAAACACAGGCAATAAATAATCTCACACCAGAAAAATTCCAAAGAAGAGTAACACATATATACTACCACCAATAATAACTTAATCAAAAAATAAAAGAAATTTACAATCACTGATCATATTTATCCCTTAATATCAATAGACTCAATACTCTTAAAAAAAGACAGAAGCTAAAAGAATGGATAATAAAACAGAAGTCTACCTTCTGCTTCATTCAAAAAACACACCTCAACTTCAAATGCAGATATTACCTCAGATTAAAGGGTTGGGAAAAGACTTCCCAATCAAATGGATCTAAGCAGGAAACTAGTGTAGCTATCCGAAATTCTAGAAAAAAAAAATTCAAATGAAAATTAAACAATAGAGACAGAGAAAGACATTTCATATTTATCACAGGAAAAACCCATCAAAATGAAGTCTCTATTCTGAACATTTGTGCCCCAAATACAAAAACACCCACATATATAAAACAAATATTACTAAAGCTTAAATTGCACAACCAACCCCACACACTAATAGTGGGAGACTAAAACACCCCACTTTGGTCTGCCAGACAGAAAATTAACAGATAAATACAGGAAATAACAGATATTATGTCTCAAATGGGCTTAACAGATATATAGAACATTCACCCAGAACACAAAATAATATGCCTTCTTCTCAGCACCTCATGGAAATTTTTAAATAATCAACCACATACTAGGTCATAAAGAAATATCAACAGATGTAAAAAAATTATAATAAGCCTCAAATATTTTATCAGATCACCAAGGCTTAAAGTTAGAATTCAACAACAGCCCAAAGTACATAAAGCCTACAAACTCATGGGAACTGAATAATGCTCAACTGAATCACCACTGGGTCAAGTAAGAAATAAGAAATAAATTAAACTTTTCCTAAAACTGAATAAAATTAGTACAAAGAAGAAAGTACATAGCACTAAGTGCCTACATAAAGAATTTGGAGAAATTTCACATTAGTGATTTAAAAGCACACCTGAAAGTTCTATAATAAAAAGCATAGTTACCCTTGGAATAGTAGATGACATGAAATAATCAAATTGGGGGCTGAAATCAATAAAAATAGAAACAACGAGAACAATACAAAGAATCAATGAAACAAGGAACTGATTATCCAAAAAATCAGCAAAATAGACAAACCTTTATAGGAAATGACCAAAAAGCAGAGAGAGAATACACAAATTAACAAAATAAGAAATGAAGAGGAGAAAATAACAGACATGGAGGAAATTCAGAGAATCTTCAAGTCAAACTTCAAAAACCTGTACTCCACAAAATTCCAAAATTTTAAAGAAATGGATAATTTTCTGGATAAGTACCAAATATCAAAATTAAATAAAGACAAAATAAACAATATAAGTAAAACTCCTATAAACATAGAAGTATTCATTAAAAGTCTTCCAACCAAAAGAAGCCCAGGGACAGATGTTTTCAGTGCAGATTTCTACCAGATTTTTAAAGAAGGGCTAAGATCAATGCTCCTCAAATTGGTTGAAGCAATATAATTAGAAGGAACACAGACAAACTCCTTTTATGTGTCTAGGTATCATGATACCCAAACCACACAATGGTGCAACAAAGAAAGAGAATCACAGATCAATTTCCCTCATGAACATTGGTGTGAAAATACTCAATAAAAAACTTCAAACTGAATCCAAGAACACATAAAAAAATTATCCATTATGATTAAGTAGGCTTCATCCCAGAGATGTAGGGATGGTTCAACATACAAAAATCAGCTGGGTGGTGATGGCACACACCTTTAATCCCAGCACTTGCGAGGCAGAGGCAGGTGAATCTCTCCAAGTTCGAGGTCAGCCTGGTCTATAGGGTGAGTTCCAGTACAGGCTCCAAAGCTACATGGAGAAACCCTATCTTGAGAAACAGAACAAAACAAAAACCCCAAACCAAGCAAACAAACAAAAAGAGTATCTTTTCTATGCACTAACAGTAAGTGGGCTGAGAAATAAATCAGAGGAACAAAACACTTCATGATATTCATAATTTTCACAAATCTATAAAGTATCCAGGTATACCTCTAACTAAACTCATGAAAGACCTGTTTGACAAGAACTTAACTTCTTCTTTGAAGAAGGAAATTGGAGAAGATATCAAAAGATTGAAAGATCTCCTGTGCTCATGAATCAGTAGGGTTAACTAAAAAAAAAAAAATTAGAATTCTTACCAAAAGCAATCTAGAGATTCAATGAAATCACATTTAAAATCCCCAAATAATTCTTTACAGACCTTTATAGAATGATATTCAACTTCATATAAAAAGACAAAATCCTAAAATAGCTAAAACCTTTCAGTACAATATAGGAACTCCTAAAAGTGTCACAATCCCTGATATTAAACTGTACTACCGAACTATAGTAATAAAAACTGCATTGTATTGCCATAAAATCAGACAGGTGAATGTATGGAATCTAGTGGAAGACCCAGACTTAAATCCACACACCTATTGACATCTGATTTTCAATAAAAAGTCCAAAATTATGCAATGAAAAAAGGAATCTAATTCAACAAATGGTGCTTATTTAACTGGATGTCTTTATGTAGAATGCAATATCTATCTCCCTGCACAAAACTCATATCCAAGTGGATAAAAGACCTCAGCATAAATCCTGAAACATTGATCCTGAAAATGGGGGAATATCCTTGAACACATTAGCACAGGAGACAACTTCCTTAGAAGAACAGCAGTAGGGCAGGCATTTAGATCCATCATTAATAAATGGTAATCCATGAAACTAAAACAAAAAATTCCATAAGGGCAAGGACAAATGACCACACACAGAATGCAAAAACATCTTTATCGACCCCATGTCTGACAAAGGGCTGATTTGAAAATATATAAAGAAATCAAAAAAACTACATATCAATAGTATCTACCAAATAAGTCAATTAAAAATGGCATACACATCTAAAGAGAGAATTCCTAACAGAAGAATATCAAATGGCTATGATACACTTAAATGAATGGTCAACATCCTTATCCATCAGGGAAATGTAAATCAAAATGACTTTTAGATTCAATCTTATACCTTTCAGAATGTCAAAGATAAAAATCGTAAGTGACAGCTCTTGCTGGAAAGGATTTAGAGCAAAAGGAACACTCCTCCATTTATGGTGGGAGTGCAAACTTGTATAACGATTTAGGAAATCAATATGGTGATTTCATAGAAATGCGAGAATAGATATACCTCCACACCCAGCTATACCACTCTTGGGCATTTACTTATCCTACCAAAAGGACACTTCCTCAACTATGTCTGTGGCAGCTTTATTCATAACAGCCAGAACGTGGAAATCTAGATGTCCCTCAACTGAAGAATGAATGAAAAAAATGTGGTACATTTACACAATGGAATATTAATCAGCTGGTAAACCAATGATATAAAATTTAAAGGCAAATGGATAGAATTTGAAAAAAATCATACTGAGCTATGTAACCCAGACCCAGAAAGAGAAATATTTCTTTATATATATTCATATTATATATTATATTATTACATTATGTTATATTATATTTATGTTAACTTATAAATGTATATTAGCTGTGAGGTAAAAATTAACAACGATACAATTTTCAGACCCACAGATGCAAAGTAACAAGGAGGGCTCGATGAGGAAACACTAATAACTCCCTGGAAAAGGGCAATAAAAAAGATTTCATGGGTGAGTGGAAGTAGGAAGAGATGGGCACATGAGGGATCAGGTGGCAGGGTTGGGAGACAGTACTCAAACAGATAACTGGAAACCAGAGACTTCAGCATCAGGTAGAAATCTGATGCAAGGGAAATTCTGAGGAATATTCAAGGATGACCATAGTTAAGACTCCTATCAATGGAAATAAGTGTCTGAACTGGTTATCTCTTATGACCATTCAAGACTTCTAGTGAAGGGATTGGGACACCAACCCAGCCATATAGCCTTCAACTTGAAGTCTGTCCTGCCTATGGTATGTCCTGGGGTAAGGGTTGTGCAGAGATTGGAATGGTCAACCAATGACTGGTCTAGGTTGAGACCCATGCTTTAAGATTGTGCCTACCACTGATACTGCCTGGAGAGTCAGGATATAAAGGCTCTATGGTCCAAAGACCTAGATAGAATAAAACATGACTGATGAAAAAATGTCAATGTAATGATGACTAATGATATTCTGTTATGCTCAAATATTGGTGTCTAACCCAATTGTCATCACAGAGGCTTTGTCCAGCAACTGATTGAAGTAGATGCAGAGACCCACAGCCAAACCTTAGACCAAGCTCAGGGAATTTTACTGAACAGAAAAAAGGATTGTAGGAACCAGAAAGGTCAAGGACATTACAGGAAAACTCACAGAATCAACTAACTTTGGCTCATAGGAGCTCACAGAGACTGAACCAATAACCAGGGGGCCTAAAGGGGACTGACATAGATATTCTAAATATATAGGACATTTGTGTAGGTTGGTCTTTTTGTGGGACTCTTAACAATGGGAGCATGGACTGTGTTTGACTCATGATGGATTTTGAAACCCTCTTTCTCATACTGGGTTGCTTTGCCCAGTCTTAATTCAAGAGATGTGCTTAGTATTACTGCAACTTGATAGGACAAGTTTTGTTGGTATCCATGTGGAAAGCCAGCTTATTTTTTCTGTATAGAAACTAAGAAGCCGTGGATTGAGGGGGCAGGAATGATGTCAGGAGGGTCCTGGAGATGAATTGGAAGGGGAAACTCTGGTCAGAATGGAAAAAAATAATAACTTTTTAAAAAGATTATAAACAGATGCCAATTATTAGGGCTGCTTAAAAACATTTACAATATAAAATAGATCCAAAGAAGGTAGTCAGAGAGAACTGGAAAAAGGAAGAAAAGAAGACCAGCAGTCCTATGAAGGGGTTCCTTGCCATTCACCAGAACCCTGAAAGTGGCTATTGGCCTAACTGTCCAATAGACTGATCCTGTTTCTGCAGGTTGGCTAGCTTGTTTGTGAGTAATTACCATTAGTACTAAAGTAGAAATAAATAGATAGACAGATGGTTAACAGACAAATGAATAAATCTGAAAAACAGACTTTGGTACAGGAACAATCCCTAACCACCCTACACTCAGTAGTAGCCCTTCTGAGGGAATCTCATAGAGGTACATATACAATGTCCAAATAAGAACACATTATCAGACACCAGCCATATTATCATTATATCTTTATCATTCTCATGGACCAGCCCCATGTCTGATTCTTTAAATCTTCAACCCTTATCCCAGCCAGCCTGATACCCAGATGATAACCCAACAGAGAATCTCAAAGACAGCATGGAAGTTAGTGTCCTCAGACTCTACCAACCAGTTAGTGGCATAGCAGGTTACATGGTTCCATTATGAAACCACAGGTTCCACGATGATGCAGTAGATGTGGACTGGTCACCTGTACTGACCCTCATGATGGGAGATATTCCTGTCCTTAACCAGTTCACAGCTCATTCATGGAAGTGCTGGCAATGTTGAAGCACTCATGGCCATGGTGAAAAAGCAGGTCCCTCGCACTAGCTGTGGCTGCCCCATGACTGGGATAGTGTATGTTCCACTCAGCTCTGCTTCCAAAGTTAGTGGGCCAGGAGCCTCTGTCCTCTGTCCTTATTGCTGATCTCTTCTGCACTTAAAATGACTGATATGCTCCAATGCACTAGACCTGACCTAACAGGTGCACCACTCTGAGAAGCCAAAAAAGTGTTGTACACTGTTAGAAATAGTTTTGTTTAAGATAAAACCAGGTATACTGTGTCTGTAGTTGTCATCTTAGACATGAAGATATGGTCCCAGTCCTTCAGCTGAGGGACATCAGTACAAAGTGCTGAGCTTCCAGCATAAATCAGGCACTTTGCTAGGGTAAAGGCAAAGTCAACATGGTATAGTTTGTATGCATTTTTTAAGACCCCTGTCCATGGGACCCACTATATTACAGGGTAGTAAGCTTCTCAGTTCAGTCAGTAAAAGAAAATTAAAAAGAAAAATTCTCAGAGGCCCAAGAAAAGAAGGCAGCAGATTTGGCCTCCTGGAAGGCAGTCCTAGATCCAGTGGGATCTCTCCATATCTTGGCTACCTTGCCTAAATCTTAGTTGCTCCAGAGCCTAGTACATGCAAAGTAAAAGGTCAAGTGAACAACAGCAATAAAAAAGAAATCAAGTAGGAACAAATGAGTGGTGGTTCTTAACCAACCAGCAATCTGTACACCCTGCCATTATTGAAAGACAGATGGTTGCCAAATGTACCAAACCACCCATTTTGAAGCAAATAACACTTCTGAGATATTCAGACCAAGATAGTATTCCTAGATTTCAGTTGCTCTCCTTCCTGAAGTCTAGCAATTCATTAGATTTCATGGCTAGGGTTTGCCTAAATCTGACAAAGGTCAACAATGCTTAAAAACTACATTGTACCTATAGTCACCCAGCCCATTGGCACAAAGCAACCTAACTTGATAACCCCAGAATACAAGCATCCTAATATGGCAAGCCTCTGAAATCCAATTTCCCCAGAATTCCTTTGGTACCCGCAAACAAAGATTCATGAAAGAGCAGAAGCCAACACTTCAGTCATCATATTGCCAGAAAGAGTAAATCAGTTCTTTAACTCTTCTCAACTACACATAGGTCAGAGTTTCTGGCTGTGTCTTGGCAAAGACCCCTTTTATATTGGGATTGAAGCTAATCAAGCAATGAATTCCATTTCCAACCCTAACAGCTATAAATACCACCAACCTAACATCACCCTAGAGGATCTCCAGAGGAAACATGTCTGTTTAATAGTATCAAAATATCCCCCAGATAGCTCCCTCCATGAAAACTTCTGTAGCTATAAAGAGCAGGTTATTTCCAGAAATGGTAGTGGAACATATTTCAGCACTCCAGCGACTATGTGGCTTGCTCACACAAAGGACTAACCAAGTGTGCATCTTCTAAATCTTCTAAATTATTTACACTGGAGGAGAACCCAATCTTTGTGCCCTTTTATATGTTGTACCACAGGTGTTCATCTATAAAGGAGAAGATGACAGGGCCTCCTAAATATACATTCTGGGCTTTTCCATGCATGGTAAATCATTTCCATTCTCATTTGCCTATTGGTGGGGACAGGTATCAAGGGCTCCTATACAGTTGGATCATCAGTCTTACATATGTGAGATACAGCTTTGAGAAATTCAGTACTCACGTAGACATAGACCTGAGCTATCTAGAAAATTCTGCATTCATTATGGAAGCCTAGTTACACTCTTTAGCCAGAATTGTTATTCAAAAATCACAAAGAGATAGACCTCTTCTTTATCAGTTAAGTGCTGTCTATCTCTATGTCACTGGGAGACATGTGTTACTCCTATGGCATTACCTTAAAAAAAGAGAGATTTCAAAACTCCAACTACTAGTGCCCTGTGTTGTTTTCCTGGTCCCTCCATTAACTACTCTACTTACAGACATGGCTGAGCCATTACTTTATTAACTACTAGCTCTCTCTATTGGACCCTGCTATGTCAACTGCCTTAATTATATAAAACAAAAAACTCTTTTAAACAACTAATGCAAACAGTACAATATATCTCTCTGCCCCAGATTAATCTACAATTTGACTCATTCACAAAGAAATTGTGGGAATATAGCATGTTCCTAGAACCCAGAGATTAGTACAACTGATACCATGATTGAAGTACCAAACAGGCCATAGAAAACAACATGTAGACAGCACCACCTGCAAAAACTGAAACACAGGCTTAATCCATGAACGTTCATAATTCTGGAAACTTCATGTAATGACTATGTTTTGGGGCTTCTGTAGTTTTCCTTCTAACTTTCTTACAAACAGAAGTGTGTCAGCTCATGATATATTTTTGTATTTAAAAGCTCATCCTGAGAAAGGCTTGGGTCTAAACTGGGATCCTCACCTGTGTAATCACTGTCCAGCTAATAAAGATGTTCCATTGACTTAGACCTGTGTCAAAGTGGTCTTCTCTTGTGGATACTCCAGAGCAATAATAAAAAGCATTTGATTGTTAACTGTCTTTAATTGAAATGTTTTTTCTCTTAAATAGACAAGGTATATTTCCTTTTCTGAATATTTTAAATATTTTAAATCTCTTTTAAATCAAAAGGCTGTGTTTTGTAGTCAAGTAATTCTTTTTCAGTAGTATTCTCATTTTTTACAATAGTTTCCATTGAGAGTAAAGAGAGTATCTATGTAGAAAAGCACAGAATTCAAGGATAAAATAGTTCTAATAAATTTGGTTTTCTAGCAAATGAAAACTTTGGTTTAGAGATAAGCATTTTCATATGTGAATACTTGAAGCAAAAATTTATGCAAAGTTTTCAAAAGAATAAAAGCTAATAAAAATGGACTAAGCTCCCAAGGTCCAGTTGAAGAGCAGAAGGAGGGAGAAGATGAGCAAGGAAGTCTGGACCACAAAAGGTTGGTCCACCCACTGAGACAGTGTGCCTGTTCTAATGGAAGCTCACCAAATCCAGCTGAACAGGGACTGAATGAGCATGCGATCAGACCGGACTCTCTGAATGTGGCTGACAATGGGGACTGACGGAAAAGCCATTGATAAAGGCACTGGGTCTTGTTTCTACTCCTTGTACTGGCTTTTTGGGACCCTAGTCTATTTGGATGCAAAGCTTCCTAGGCCTGGATGTAGGGGAGAGGGCCTTGGACTTTCCACAGGAAAGGGTTTCCTGCCCTCTCTTAAGGAGGGAGGGGGAGGGAGGCATGTGAGTTGGGGAGCAGGAGGGGAATGGGAGGAAAGGAGGAAGTGTAAATTTTTTAATAGAAAAATAAATAAATAAAACAAGAAAGAAAGAGAAGATGGCTTCGGACTGCAGTGCAGTTCAAGGACAACTTTAAAACAAAGAGGAGTGATCCTCCAGGAATTGTCTTCACATGCATCCTCTATTTTAAGGCAACAAGAACAGGTAAGCACCCATGTTGCAGTCACTGGCTGGGAATAGCTGAGGAAATTATGACCTTGTACTAATATACTACTAAACCACTCAGCACAGGGCAGGAGAGGCTGTTAGTCCCTCAAGCACCAACTCTGAGGTGCATATTCTCCCATCTGCTACAGAAGCTAGCATGCCTAAGTAACTTCAATAAAATACAATGTAGCACAGGGAGGACAGGAGCCAACATAGCAAAGACAAGTGCCAAAATTAAAGAGAACAAGCTCCAGGCATCCAGAATGCACCAGGAATTTCTGGACAAAGACTTGGGTGATGAGTTAAGTTGTATTCATCAAAAAAGGACCATGTGATTTTTCTAATGAGCGAAACAAAGCTATAAAGACAAGCTGAATATGTGTCAGAGACAAGGGCAAGGAATGCTCACCATTCATAATGTATTCCCAGTGCATCTCAGTTCATCACCCACTATTTGTTCTGGAGACAAAACTATTTCAGAAGATAATTTTACCAATTGTATGTCCTAAGGTTCTGAAACAGCTAATCATTATAGGTAGTTCGAGGTTTACACAATTTAATCCTCGTTGTATCATAGACACCATTTAAAATATAAGTAAACATAGTGAGATTAAGAAGGGTGGCAAATTAAAATTTTGTAAAATGATATAATTCTTCCTTAGTTTGCTTTAGAAATAGTATTTTTTATTTCCCTTGGGTATTAAATCCTGTGTGAGTAAAGGATAATAGACTTTGGGAAGTTCTTTCATATAATTTAATAAAAGTAAGAGTGATTTAAGTTTCCATTTTATGGTATATTTTATGTAATCTGGATTAGGACAAGTTTAATTTTTTTATATTAAATGTATAATTAAAAAATTAATACTTAAGGCATTCATTACATATGAATAGATGTAGATCAGAAAAAGCCAAAAAGTACTACAAATGTAGAAGACAATGAATTGTGAATATTTATATAAGGTTTAGTTAGGTAATGTCTCAATTTAAATGCTTTGAGAAATGATTCTCAAACCTGTACATCTTGAATAACATGTCATAGCTCAAACTGCACGTACACATGTATCTATCAGATACATTTCATATGCAGCGGCATTGTATCATCAATGAATTCTACTTTAAAAATGAAACTATATGTGGAATGGCGAATTCAGCATTGAAGCAGCTAGAGTCTCTACTGGTCATTGCAAAGAGAGACCCTTCTAATTAATCCTGAGGAACAGCTTTTATGTGGGGGTGGAAATTCTAATCTGTTGGCCCCGACCTCCTGGCCCTGCACTCAAACATGCTCCAGTCTTGCATACCCGTACTCCACTACCAGATTAGATATGAACTTCACCTATATAAATAATTGATTAATCACAAGTTTAGAAATGGTTATAATTTGAGAAACAGAATACATAAATTTTAG
Source organism: Microtus ochrogaster (assembly GCF_000317375.1). Lineage (NCBI taxonomy): Eukaryota > Metazoa > Chordata > Mammalia > Rodentia > Cricetidae > Microtus > Microtus ochrogaster. The sequence goes on along the minus strand of NW_004949137.1, from coordinate 1,224,552 downwards.
TGTATATCAAAATTAACTCTACTTGTGATTCTGAAAATGGCAGGAAGACAATAGATGTTGAACATGATCAATAATACCAATCTGATGTGTATAAACCTTTAAATTAAGACTTTTGAAAATACATGTCTTGTCCTGTAATGAATGAACTCTAAAAGAATGATTTTTAAAAGAATTTTAAACATATCATGGGATGTTATTAATTCACCTATATCAGATTATTGATATTTTTCCCATGACTTTTCTGTACTAGACATCCGCTTTGGCTTAGAGCAAACACATAGTTGTGTATTCAGTGTGATGGGTGGGGAACAGTCTCCAGTTCAGTATTTTAAGCATAAATCTGAATTATGAGACTATGTACCATTCACCTATTCAATGCCTCAGTTATCAAATATGCAAAATGTAATAGAAAGAATATGTTCCATAAAAAATGGCTGTGAGGATTAAAGGAACCAACACAGATAACACAGTTGAGAATGGGGGTTCTAAAAAGTCCTTAATATATGATGGTTCTCTTAATCCCGCACATATTCATATGCCAACAATCAAAGCATCATGATGTGATAAAAGAATACTTGCATGGTTATTATATGCCATATCCAAGGCTACAGACACACACTTCATAATATTTTATTGTTGAAGAAAGTGCACTCATACAAAGGCCTCTGTATATTAATTAAAAAGAAAAATTAGCATCATTTGTGCTATCATGGAAAAGATAGCTATTGAATAGTTCTATATCTTAACATAAGTAATAATTCAAAATATTTCTCATGTTACATTAAAATAAGTTTATTCTGAGATAATTTTAAATTGATTCATTTTATCAAAATATCTATCAAATGTAAATAATTATTTTATTTATAGTGATTACTGTTTGTGATTCAAGTTGGGAAGACTATGACACCCAATTATTTAACTAAATAGTTAGGTCTTAGTATGAAACTGCATTGGAGATGTGGTTTAAAATCTATAGTCAATTGTTATTAAGTAATTAAAATTAGTGGATCTCATGGATTTTGAATGTCATAAGAAAAAAGCTTAGACATCCCACAAGAAATTCAACCACACTAATGAAACAGCCTTTTCTCTTGCTATCTGCCTCTGTAGGAGATTTCAAATTTGACTGTTTCTATAAGCACATGCCAGTTTTTCAATTCTTCAAAAGCAAGCATGTCATTAATATACATATATAAATAGATAATCTTTTTTGTTTTATCTGGAAAATTCTAAGTAATGCAATATTGAAATGTCCAATGCTACTATGAAATTTGCTCATAATAAACTGTGGAGTTCTTTTAAATATATTTAGCACAAATCAGACAAAAACCCGTTATTATTTCTCCTTTGTTATTCTAAAATATTTCATGCCTGAGATTTGGAAAACTCAATGAATATTTAACAGATATTTGAGTTAAATGGAATCCAGATAGTCAACTGCAGCAGACATTACAATTCATTATTTTCTAAAGAAGACTGCCAAATTTTCATGGACTGCCCATTGAGAGCTGACTAAGGCTGTACAAGCAGGAGTGACAGACCCTGAAGCTAGTCATGTACTTATTGAATCTTTGGCTTTTGAAAATGCCAACTTAGAATGTAAATAGATCTTTGGGCCTTTGAAGGTCAAATCAGCAGCCATAGATTAATGGACCTTGCATACAATGAATGTTGAAACATTTAACTATAGTACTGAGGCATGGGTAGGAGACGCAGTTTTTAATGGTATGAGGTGACACCAAAATGCCAAATGTTTTCATTGTGGTACAACAGAACATCTGAGAAAGGACTGTAGACAAGGAATTGCTAAGAATAATGTCTCCTGTAGGAATGACAAGAATAGGAGGACTCAGCCTTCTGGTATATGTGGGAGGTGTGGCAAAGATCAACACTAGACTAACAAATGTAGATCAACAAGAGACAGACAAGGTAAGCCAATACCACTGAAAAAATTCTTGTGGGGCCTCTCACAGGTGCCAGTGTCAAACAAGGTCCAGTCATTCGCAGTCAGTGTAGAAAACATGTCTAACCAGGAACATTAAACAATCCAGTGACTACTGTAAAAACCCATACTGTTCTGAATGGTGAAATAGACAAGGAGGATGAATCAAAATCTTCAGTAGGAAAAAAGAAAGTTTATTTTGCAGACTTCTATAATGATCAAAGACCAAAGCTAATAGTACATATAAATGGCATTGTAATTGAGGAATTACTAGACAAAGGTATGTACCTGAGTATGATTATTCCAGAATCTTGGCATTCAGATTGGCCACTTCAAGAGGAAGGTATTCAATTTCTAGGAACTGGAGTCCTATCTCAAGTGAAACAAAGCATGAGATGGGTTGAATGCATAGGGCCAGAAGAACTGAAAAAAAAGGCTGAGGCTATATGTAGCTAATATTGCAGTGAATTAATGGGTCTGTGACCTATTGCAGCAATGAAATACTCAGGTTAACATTTGTGCAGTCCCGAAAACTCATGTTTCTAAGGATACTATGAGATATTATAAACAAAGATCACCAGTCATTCAATCTGTATAAGAACACAGAACAACTAGTAAGCCTTCAGAGGTACTAATGTGTTGAATTAAGAGCAGCGGAGCTGCGTCCCCAGCACCCAGCCGCCTGCACAGCTAGCTTTATACCCGAAATAATTACACGGAAACTGTATTCTTTTAATCACTGCCTGGCCCCAATAGTTCCAGCCTCTTATTGGCTAGCTCTTACATATTAATCTAACCCATTTCTATTAATCTTTGTAGCACACAAGCTGGCTTACCAGGAATGATCTTAACCTGCGTCTGCCTGGCGTGGGAGAACCATGGCGACTCACTGACTCAACTTCTTTCTCCCAGCATCCTGTTCTGTTTTCTCCGCCTACCTAAGGGTTGGCCTATGAAATGGGCCTAGGCAGTTTCTTTATTAATAAGAAATCACTCCCACATCACTAATGGACTTTAATTTAAAATGGTTAACTGAGAAACCCACATGGGTTATTAAACAATGGCCTTTATCAGAAGACAAACTGCAGGCTTTAGGAGAGCTGGCATAGGAGCAACTAGAAACTCATTATATTGAAAAATCAACCAAGCCTTGGAATTCTCCTGTATTTGTTGTTAATAAGAAATATGGAATATGGAGAATGGTGACAGATCTAAGAGTTATCAACAAGGTTATTCAACCAATGGACACTATACAGTCTGGAATTCTTCTGCCTTCTCTATTACCAAAATGATGGCCTCTTACAGTTATTAATTTAAAGGATTATTTCTTCACTATACCTTTACAAGAAAGGGAAAGAGAAAAATTTGCTTTCTAGAGCCTACTTATAATAATTATCAATCTACTAGGAGATACCAGTGTACCATCCTCCCACAGGGACTGCTCAATAGTCCCACCTTGTATCAATACTTTGTAAACCAGCCATTGGAAACTTTATGCAAGCAATTTCCTAAGTTTATATTTTACTATTGCATGGACAACCTTTTATCTGATGCAAATGCACATACTTTAAAAAGAATGTTTGAAGAAGTAATTTTTTTTGCCTAAATGAAGATTACAAATTGCTCCTTAAAAAATACAAAGAAGATAACCTGTCAATTACATAGGTGATGTAGGATTCCTCTCTGTATGCTGTTAATACCACTGTTTAATAAAGAAGCTGTTTGGGGCCTATGATGGGGAGAGCAGAGGTAGGTGGGGAAAACCAAACAGAATGCTGAGAGAAAGAGGACAGAGTCAGAGAGGAGCCATGGAGCTGTCACAAGAGACAAATACACTGAAATTTTCTGGTAGGCCATGACCTTGTGGTGATGTGCAGATTAATGGAAATGGGTTAGATTAAGATGTAAAAGTTAACAAATAAGAAACTAGAGTTAATGGGCCAAGCAGTATTTAAATAATATAGCATCTGTATAATTATTTTGAGAGTCTGGGCAGCCGAGAAATGAACAAGTGACCTCAAACAATATGTAGGTTACAAAATATGTTTACAGAAAATTAGAACATAGAAGGCACAAATTAGGAAAGACTAATTGTGTATTCTTAAAGACTTTCAAAGATTGTTAGGAGACATTTCCAGTCCATGACTAGCAGTTAGGATAATACTTGATCTAATAGTTCATTTAAACAAAATTTTAGATGGTGACAAAGACTTAAATAGTCCCAGAGAATTAACAGCTGAAACAGACAAAGAATTCATGGGTGTTGAAAAGAAATTACAGTCCAGTGCTCCAATGTGGGTCTCTGTCTCTATCTCCACCCATCGCCAGATGAAGGTTCTAAGGTGATATGCAAGATATTCATCAGTATGGCTATAGGATAGGGTCATTTCAGGTTTCCTCTCCTCAGTTGCCCAAGGTATTAGCTGGGGACATCTCTCTGGACACCTGCTAGCCCCTCTCGAGTCAAGTCTCTTGCCAACCCTAAGATGGCTCCCTTAATTAGGATATATACTACCCTGCTCCTGAGCTCCCAAGGTTCAAATGAGGAGCAGAAGGAGGGAGAACATGAGCAAGGAAGTCAGGACCGCGAGGGTGCACCCACCCACTGTGACAGTGGGGCTGATCTATTGGGAGCTCACCAAGGCCAGCTGGACTGGGACTGAATAAGCATGGGATAAAACCAGACTCTCTGAACATGGTGGACAATGAGGGCTGATGAGAAGCCAAGGACAATGGCACTAGGTTTCGATCCTACTGCATGAACTGGCTTTGTGGGAGCCTAGCCTGTTTGGATGCTCACCTTCCTGGACCTGTATGGAGGGGGGGAGGACCTTGGACTTCCCACATGGCAGGGAATCGGGACTGCTCTTCAGACTCAAGAGGGAGGGGGAATATAGTAGGGGGAGGGGGAGAGGAGTGGGGAGAGGGGGAGAGGAGTGAGGGAGAGGAGTGGGGGGAGGGGGAGAGGAGTGGGAGGATGGGGAGGGAAATGGGAGGTGGGGAGAAGGCAGAAATGTTTTTCAACAATAAACAAATAAATAAATAAATAAATAAATAAATAAATAAAAGAAAATTACAGGAGGAACATGTGGATAGAGTGAATCTAAATATTAATTCTATCCCAGTCATATTGCCTTCCAGAATTTCCCCTACAGGTATCTTAATGCAGAAGGATGATATTATCTTAGAATGCATCTTTTTACTATGTAAACCAAGCAAAAAATTTAAAACCTGTGTGGAACATGTTTCTGAATTAATTATAAGAGGTAAATTAGTTATAAAACTACAAAAGATAAATTGAGACTTCATCAACTAGCAGGTATCAATCCAGCAGAGATTATATTTCCTTTTACTTCTGATAATTTTTTTTTAAAAATTATGGGAAGACAATAAATCGTGACAAAGAGCTTGTCCTAATTTCTTGGGAGAAATTGATAGCAATTATCCCCAAAGTGATAGAATTAACCTTATAAAGAGAACTACTTTGATTCTTCCCCAAATTTTACATGATGTACCAATTATTGGAGCCTGTACATTTTGTAGTGATGAAATGAAATCAGCAAAGTTACAAATCAAAATTAAGTAAAAAAGGCAAGTTACAAATCAGAATTAAGCAAGATGGAACAAAGCCCTTATAATTCTGTCCAAAAGGCTATTCACATGGTACTAAGGGATTTTAAAGTACATTTCAATATAGTTACTGATTTGCAATATAGATAAGGAGTTATCTTGCATATTGAAACTGCTGAATTTATACCAGATGATACAGAATTGACTTTATTATTTATACAGGTTCAAGATATAATTAGAAATATGCTTTGTCCCATAATCATAATGCACAGTAAATCCCATATGTGTCTGCCCGGTCTTCTAGCTCAAGGTAATACAGAAATTGAATGGAAGTGTGCTGAATTCCTCAAAATTTCATAAGAAATATCATATCAACAGCAAAGATTTAAAGCAACAGTTTTATATTACATGGCAACAGGCAAAGGAGATTATAAAGAGAAGTCCTACTTGCTCTTTCTATAACCAAACACCTTTACCTGAAGGGAACAACCCAAAGGGTACTCAAAGGAATGAGATCTAGCAGATTGATGTATTCCACTTTACAGAATTTGGAAAATTAAAATATGTACACAACACCATTGTATGTTATTCAGATTTTCAATGGGCAACTGCTATGAGCTCAGAAAAGGCTGATTCAGTAATCATAAATTTATTAAAAGTTATGGCCATCATGGGTATACTTGAATAAATAGAGACATACAATAATCCAGTGTATGTTTCTAAGAAAATAAAACATATTTTTGCTTATTAAAGTATAAATCATATTACAGGTATACCAAAAATCCTAAAGGTCAGATAGTTTTAGAAAGATCAAATAAAACTCTAAAGGATAAACTAAACAAAAAGAAAGGGGTAGAAAATACCCCAGATATAGATTGCATAATTCTTTATTAAGCTTAATGAGAAATAAACAACAGCAGCAGAGAGACATTGGATAACAGAAAAGTCTTCTGAATTAAATCAGCCCATGTATTTCAAGGATGTTCTTACCCTGCAATGGAAACCAGGAGATGTGCTATGTTGGAGAAGGAATATTACTCTTGTTTCCATGGAAGAAGAAAAGCTATTGATACCATAAAATTAATAAAGATTTGCTTTGAAAAAGAGAAACCTCTTGAGGAAGAGAAATGATGGCTCATCCATAGAGATGACAATCATACAGGTGGTATAAAAATCTTTTAAGACTACATAATGGTGTCCACGTGGACAACTGCATTCACATAAAGCACGACAGAGCTTGGGAAGTAATTTTAGACAGAAAAAATAAAGTAAAGCGTGACTTCTTGGTAGCAGCAATTTCTCAGATCTGCTCTGCTCTGCTTGCTAGAGGCAAGCGCTCTCATTTAAGAGAGGTTTCCTGACTCAGCTTTAGCTGCAAAACCCTGCAGCTCTTTAAGAGGCCCTGCCACAAAACACATAAATGTTGTTAATAAAAGCTGACTACAAGCTTTTTGGTTTCCAGCGCTAGCAAGAAAAAGCTGCCCTGTTTTAAAATGCCAGGTTTCTGGACCATCCTGTCAGTGCAAACTCTGACTCTTTGAGGCAGAAGGTCTGACTACAGAGAGAGCATTTGACTGTTGTTTATAGACACACTGTTGCAGCTTGCTTGCTGGCAAGGACCTTGAAACACCATAGAGTTGTGGCAATAAACATGGCTCTGGCTGGTACATCTACCATGAGCTTGGAATTTTAGAAAGCTAAGGAATGGGCTGGATACAGCCATCAAAGCCATGGTTTTAATCCTCTACATATTACTTAGCAAATTAAAGGCTCATATGGTCAGAATAAAAAGAGATATAAAGTAAAGAGAGAATCAACCAAGGAAGAGAATTACAAACCAATCTTGCTCATGAATATCATACTGGCAAACTGAATCCAAGAACACATCAAAAAAATTTATCCATTACAATCAAGTAGGCTTCATCCCTACTTGATGCAGGGATTCTCTGCAGGGATGCAGAGCTGGTTCAACATATGAAAATCTATCATTGTAATTCATCATATAAATAAACCAAAAGAAAAAGATATGATCATTTCATTAACTGCTGAAAAACATTTGATAAAATTCAACACCCCTTTATGATAAATGTCTTGGAGAGATTAGGGATTCAAGAATCATATCAAAATATAATAAAAGCAAAATACAGCAAACCAACAGCTAACATCAAATTAAAAAGAGAGAAATTCAAAGCCATTCCACTAAAATAAGGAACAAGACAAGGCTATCCACTCTCCCATATGTCTTCAACACAGTGCTTGAAGTTCTAGCAATAGCAATAAGACATCATAAAAGGAGATCAAGGGATTCGAAATGGCAAGGAAGAAGTCAAAAGTTTGTTATTTGCAGATGATATGATTGTGTACATCAGTGACCCCAAAAACTCTTCCAAAGAACTCCTACAGCTGATAAATACCTTCAGTGATGTTGCAGGATACAAGATCAACTCAAAAGAAATCAGTAGCCCTCCTATACACTAAGGATAGAGAAGCAGAGAGGGAAATCAGAGAAAATTCACCTTTCATGATAGCCACAAATAGCATAAAGTATTTTGGGGTTACACTAACCAAGGAAGTAAAAAATCTATGATGTAGGTGGGTGTTCTATCTGTTGTTTTCATTGGTTAATTAATAAAGCTGCCTTTGATAGTACAGCAGCTTAGATAGGCGGAGTAGACAGAACAGAATGCTGGGAGAAAGAGGGAAGTGAGACAGACACCGTGCCTCCCCTCTCTGAGATGGAAGCAGGTTAAGAATCTTCCTGGTAAGCCACCACCTCATGGTGCTACATAGGTTAATAGAAATGGGTTAATCAGGATGTGAAAGTTAGCCAGTAAGAGGCTAGAGCTAATGGGCCAAGCAGTGTTTAAAAGAATATAATTTGTGTATTGTTATTTCAGGTATAAGGCTAGCCATGTGGGAGCTGGGCAGCAATGCAGCCCACCACTCCTCCCTACAGAGTGGTGCCTGACGTGGCCAATTAAATCCACTTAAAAACCTGAAAGAGCTTAATGTTGAACAGAAAAAGAAACAGAATTTAACACAGCTTTTTGCTGTTTGCTAGAGCATGCTGTAGAGAAATTTCCCTGACTCAGCAGCCGCAATAGGAAAAAAGCTGTGGTTTTAAAACGTCATTTCCTGGGCTGTGCTGCCATTACAATCTCTGTCTGGCTCCTGCAGAAGACAGAGCTTTTGAATGGAGCATTTGGAGTAAAGTGCTAAGACTTACTTGATGGCAATGTGGACTGCTGTGTACCTGGAACTGTGCACAGCTTAGGGGTACCAAATAGCTCTGAAGCAGGAGCAGCTAAGCTCCGCCATGCTGAACTGTGCTGATCACAGGCAGAAACTATAGTAAATACCATAATAACAGCGCAGTTAAGGTTTAGACTGGGCCGGACACAGGTGGTACCGTATTACTTCTACATGGTGCAGCTTAAGTTTTTAAGAAGTGCTTAACATTTTAAGAAATGCTCCTGGATAGTAAAAAAATTACAGATTCACAATAGAACAGATTCAGACATAAAAGACCTGTAAATGGGTCACATTGTTGGATGAATGTACGTAGGCTTGGAAGAGAGAAGAAAAAAGAATATAGAGAATAAAGTTAATGCCTTAAAAAGGGGTAAAGCCTTTAAAGAGACAGAGTACAGATAGTTATAGATTAAAAGAAATAAAGAAAAATAAGCCACATAAAAATGGGAAATTCACAAAGAGTCTGGATTCTTTGTATTATTGTGTTTTCTTTGAATTTTTTGATTGTAAAGAAGCTAAGTACAGAGAGACATTTCATTATATGGGCTGCCAAGTGGAAACAGAATGGATATCTAAAGGGTATTTTGACTGAAGAATTTGGGTCTAAGGACATGATGCTTTGGAAAGGAGTTTCTTCTTTTGTTTTCACAGAGGATGAGACCTGGTGGATTGCTTCTATCCCTATATGGTATGATGGACCATGCCCTCCTGAAAAGTCACCGTGAACACCTTCAGAAAATTACTTCATTCAACTGCCAGGTTACACCATGAAAGATCTGATTAACAGTGTCCCCATTCAGCACGAAGCAGTTTGGAGAAAAATAATTGTGCCCATATTCCCAAATATTGTTTATAAATGTTCTTTTTCATTTAAATGGGGGCTATGATATAAATATGAATAATTTACATTGGTATAAAATTTACTCTATTGATATAAATTTAAGGTCAACTTTGTTATATGTATATGTACTTCTGCTTTTGATTAAGGTAGTGTGATTGTGTAGTTCATTTAAAAATGTAATGTATAATTAGAAAATATAGGTTGTTAATGGATAATCATCGATAATAGGCTTGTAGTCATGTTAGATTTTCTAGATATATAGAGATATATTTCAGTTAGACATTCTTCATATGTTTCAAAGATTGCAGAATATGGCATTTAATGTTTTAATCACTTAGTACTGTACATGACAGTAAGACACGTCTGCTCTTAGCAGCACCAGCTACTTCAAGAGGAAGATGGGAATCAAAGAGGATCCTTATGGAGTTTGATAGCCATTTGGGTAAGAAACTGCTCTCGCCTGGACTGTTGTATAAACTGGACACAGAGAACCTGCAGAGAGAGGACTGCTGAACTTGTCTAAAGGTGAGATGATCCTTTGTGGTTCCTGACTCATGAAAGAGTCTGCGAGACATTCTGCAGGACACAGCAGATAGTGACTGAACTGCCTTTGAAATTTCCTGCTTCAAAGAAATGTCTGTTGGATACTATGGGCCTGTAGGCTGGAGATGGATTCCCCAATGGTACAAAAGAACTTTGGGTGACTGTCCAGGCAGCGAGATGTCTCTGTCATTTCTAGTTTGGAAGTTGCTTATTTCTTGTTTACTTAGGTAATATTATATCCTTCTGAGGTCTTTGATGGAGTTGAAGAATGGTTAGTTATAGTTATAGTTTTTCATTGTTATGATAAAAGATAAAATAGATATAAATATTGTAACTATAATTCTTACTTGATAACTGTTTTGTTATATGTAATTTACTATGTTAAAGTGAAAGCCTTTCTTTTTTGTTTAAACAGAAAAATGGGAAATGATGTAGGAGAGTTATCTGTCTATTTGTTACTTTCATTGGTTAATAAAGAAACTGCCTTGGCCCCTTAATAAGACAGAAAATTTGGTAGGAGGACTAAACAGAACAGAATGCTGGGAGGAAGAAGGCAGGGAGCAAGATTGCTATGGGGCCGGCTGCCAGGTCAGACATGCTGTATCTTTCCTGGTAAGCCACCATCTCATCGTGCTACACAGATTATTAGAAATGGGTTAAGCAAGATGTGAAAATTAGCCAATAAGAGGCTGAAACTAATGGACCAGACAGTGTTTAAAAGAATACAGTTTCCATGTAATTATTTTAGGTAAACTAGCTGGTGGCTGGGAGCCCTCATGGGTGTCGGGAAGCAGCCTGCCACTTCATCTACAGATCTATTTGACAAGAACTTTAAGGCTTTGAAGAAAGAAACTGAAGAGGACACCCAAAAATGGAAGGATCTACCATTCTCTTGGATCAACATAGTAAAAATGGCAGTTCTACCAAAGGCAATCTATAAATTGAATGCAATCCCTATCAAAATCCCAACAAAATTCTTCACAGATCTTGAGAGAACAATAACCAACTTTGTATGGAAAAACAAAAAATCCAGGATAGCCAAAATGATCCTATACAATAAAGGAACTTCTGGAGGCATTACCATCCCTGACTTCAAACTCTATTACAGAGCTACAGTAATGAAAACAGTTTGGTATTGGCATAAAAACAGAGACACTGACTAATGGAATAGAATATTAATCCACAAACCTATGAACACCTGATTTTCCTCAAAAGAGCTAAAAGTATACAATAAAAGAAAAAAAGCATCTTCAACAAATTGTGCTGGCATAACTGGATTTCAACCTGTAGAAGAATGAAAATAGATCTGTATCTATCACCATGCACAAAACTCATGTCAAAATGGATTAAAGACCTCAATATCAGTCTGAACACACTGAACCTGATAGAAGAGTGAGTGGGAAGCAGGCTACAACACATGAGCACAGGAGACTACTTCCTACGTATAAACCTAGTAGCACAGACAATGAGAGCAACATTGAATAAATGGGACCTACTAAAACTGAGAAACTTCTGTAAAGCAAAGGATATTGTCATTAAGACAAAACGGCATCCTACTGAATGGGAGAAGATCCTCACCAACCCCATATCAGACAAAGGACTGATCTCCAAAATATATAAAGAACTCAAGAAACTGGACATTAAAATTATAATTAACCCAATTAAAAAATGGGATACTGAACTGAAAAGAGAATTCTCATCAGTCGAAGTTCAAATGGGCAAAAGACACTTAAGGTCATGTTTAACCTCCTTAGTTATCAGGGAAATACAAATCAAAACAACCTGTCAGAATGGCTAAAATCAAAAACACCAATGATAGCCTTTACTGGAGAGGATGTGGAAAAATGGGAACACTCATCAATTGCTGGTGGGAATGCAAACTTGTGCAACTACTTTGGAAATTAGTGTGGCATTTTCTTAGGAAATTGGGAATCATTCAACTTCAGGATCCAGCAATACTACTCTTGGGAATATACCCAAGAGATGCCCAATAATACTACAAAAGCATTTGTTCAACTATGTTCATAGCAGCATTATTTGTAATTGCCAGAACCTGGAAACAACCTTGATGCCCCTCAATGGAAGAATGGATAAATAAAATGTGGAATATATACACATTAGAGTACTACTCAGTGGTCAAAAATAATGACATCTTGAATTTTGCATGCAAATAGATGGAAATAGAAAACACTATCCTGAGTGAGATAACCCAGACCCAAAAAGATGAATATGGTATGTACTCACTCATTAGTGGACTTTAGTCATAAACAAAGAACATTAAGCCTATAGTTTGCAAGCCTAGAGAAGCCAAATAACAAGGTAAATACAAAGAAAAACATATATACATCCTCCTGGAAATTGGAAACAAAGGAGGTCGCCAGGCAAAAGTTGGGGGCTTGGGAGTGGGGATAAGAGTGGGGGTATGGATGGAGACATAAAGGGGGGAGGGGAAGAGACAAAGGAGAAAGGAAAGACTGGATACAGCTTGGGGGAGTGGGAGGGTGGAGATGGAGGAAGGCTGAATATAGGAGCAGGGAAGAAGATATCTACATTAAGGGATCCAATTTAGGGTTGGCAAAAGACTTGGCTCTAGAGGGGATCCAAGTTGTCCATGGGAATGTCCCTAGCTAGCTAGGTCTTTGGACTGCGGAGGAGAGGTGCCTGAACTGGCCTTGCCCTAATATCACACTGATGATTATCTTGAATATCACCATAGAATCTTCATCAGGTTACAGATGGAGATAGAGACAGAGACCCTCATCAGAGCAATGGACTGAGCTGCCAATGTCCAATTGAAGAACAGAAGGAGGGAAAAGGTGAGCAAGGAAGTCAGGAAAGTGAGCGGTTGGTCCACCCACTGAGACAGTGTGCCTGTTCTAATGGGAGCTCAACAAATCCAGCTGGATGGGGACTGAATGAGCATGTGATCAAAATGGATTCTGAATGTGGCTGACAGTGAGGGCTGACTGAGAAACCATTGATAAAGACACTGGGATTTGTTTCTACTCCATGTACCAGCTCTTTGGGACCCTAGTCTCTTTGGATGCAAAGCTTCCTAGGCCTGGATGTAGGGGCAGAGGGCCTTGGACTTCCCACAGGGCAGGATTCCCTGCCCTCTCTTAAGGAGGGAGGGGGAGAGATGAGGGTAATGGTGAAGTGGGATGGAAGTGGTGGAGAGGAGGAAGTGTAAATTTTTGAATGGAAAAAAAAATAAAAATAAAAAGAGGGAGAAGTGGTGTGGGACAATTGTCTATTCTGTTAATTATGTTTTAAATAAATGCTTATTTGCCAGTAACCAGGCAGGAAGCATTGGTGTGACAGCCAAACCAGATAGGAAATAGAGGTGGGGCAATGAGACCAGGAGAATTCTGGGAAGGAGGAAGCCCATTCTTCCCTAGTTTTGTTCCAACTACAGAAGAAGGAAGATGTGATTGCACCGCTGAAAAAGGTACCCCACCTTTTTTCAGTAGATAAGAATAATGGATTAATATGTTATAAGAATTAATAAGAAGCCTGAGCTAATGGGCCTATCAGTTTATCATTAATATAGACCTCTTTGTGATTTCTTTGGGGCTAAATGGCTATGGGACCAGTTAAGAGGACAGAAATGAGGCAGAACAGAAACCCCAACAGCAGGATGTGGCAGGGTTTTGATCTGGTCTTTGCAAGAAAATATCATCAAAGAGTCAAGAATCCTTAAACATCTTGATGCTTAAAGATAAAAAAGATAAATATTTAGAAGAATCAATAAACAAAGAGAAATCTAACTTATGATGCTTTATTATCTGCATGGTAAAATTTGATTATCTGGATATGTATATATCCCTACTTAAAAATAAGAACTGGCTTTGGAGTTGAACAATGGTTATGCTTCTCTAAACCCAAGCATGTTGTTAAAAGAAAAATTTAAAATTTCTGTCTCATGTCAAGAACAGAAAGAAGTTAAATTTTAAGGAAATATTTTACTTTTCTCCATGACCATTTTGTCTATATTGTGTCTTTTATTGAGCATATGTCTATATAAATAATGTTTAAGTTTTAAACAATGTACAATAGATTTTCCGGCAGTAATTTTTGAAGCTTCCAAACTACAACTACTTCACCTGGTTGATCGGACGTCATGATTTTGACAGCACTACTGAGACTTTTTTGGGGATACCAATGCAGAAATGGTGCACATTCTTACAACTTTCTGAGCAAAACTCTAAATAGGAACTTCAAAAATCCTATAGATACTCAGCGACCATTTGCAGTTATACAAAACAGCAATATTGAAACTTAACTATCATTTTACTTTTATAGGATCCCATAGAAAAATTATCACCCCCATGATAGCAGGAAGCAATTCTAGAAGACAACGTCCCGTCTCCCAACAAAGTTTGTTCTCATGGAGGGGGACATCATTTAGAGGTTGAATATTACTCATATAGGGTAGGGGGTTAGGATGAAAATTACATAGGCCCAGAGATTTAAAAAAGAGGAAAAATTAAATAGAATAATAGATACATTAGTGAGAATCTACTCAAACTAATAATAATAACAGTGAATAATAAAATGAGTACTTATGAGCTGTTATTTATGTACAAATTACATTGGTTTAGATTTTTATATATTGATACAAGTTCAAATTATGTTATTTCTATTTACAATATTTACCTATGTAAAGTTATTTTGTCATATTGTATACATGCATGTTTCTATCTCTGTTTAAGACAATTTGTATATCAATACAATTTTAGGATATATTTATCATATTATATTATATATTTCTACAGCTAAATTGTTCACATTTTGTGGTCATTGTCCTCCATTACTTCACAATTTCTTAAAGATTGTTTAATATTCTGATATGATGTCTTAATCATTAAGATACATACATATTAAGTATTATAGATCATTAGTCATTCATGTTTGTTATACTTTTAATCAGACTGTTTAGAGTCTTTAGATACATAGAGATTGTATTCTGCATAGATAGATAACCTTCAACCACTTCAAAAACATGACATTTATATAACTTAGGATTTTGTTGATTTGACATACTTTTGCTCCTAGTAAGCCAATCTATTCCAAAGAGAGGGTTGCACAACAAAGACACCACATATGTGATTTGTTTTCTTCTTTGCACAACTGGCCTTTGGGCAAGGAACTGCCCATGTCTAGACCTCTGACAAAGTACACGATGTCCAGACTGGATAAGCAGGATACAAGAGAAAAGACTGTCAAATCTTGCCAAGACAGGGTAAGACAGTTTTGAAAATTTTTCTGCCTCTTAAAATGGTCTGTCAGTTACTCTAGACCATAGCCAAAGTTGGTTGCTTCAGCAATGCAAATGAGACTTTGGGTGATTGCTCAGGCAGTCAGTTGTCTCCACCATCTACTGAATATTTTGGAAGCTGTTAGATTGTTTTTCCTTCCTACTCAAGTAATACTTTCTTCCTTCCCAGGCCTTCTATGAGGTTTAACATTAGCTAGTAGTAGTTACTTTCCTCTTATGATCTTCCAAGCTATTTCCAATACAAGACTTATACTCCGTAGGATAGAATGTTTGTTAAAACATTAGGATATGGTCCTTGCTTAGTATTGTTTATGCTGGTTATAATTCTAATTTTATATTTAATATCTGTTTCTAGTGTATATAGTTTTGTATTGGGTTTAGAACTCTTTTATTTAAACAAAATGGGAGATGCCATGGAAGCTTCTTCAGTTCCTTCAGCCAGTAGCCTTTAAAATACCAGCCCATTTGGGCATGGTCTCATACTATAAATCCAACTGTAAAGTGTGTGTTTTCTCTCTTGCTTCCAGCTTTCACTTCAGGCTGTTAGACTCAGTTCCTGTTTCCCATTCATGTCGAACTGTGATCTAGGAGTGTGATCTGTGAGTCTCTCTTAATTAAATAGCCATTACTATAGGTAAATCTGAACTAGTGTGGGATTATTTTGTAAGTTCTGTCATCATGTATGTCTTGCCTGCAGAGACCAGGAAAAATTTTCAGATCTCCTAGAGCTGGAGTTATACATAGTCATGAACCTGATGTAACTGCTGGGAACCAAATCCAATCCTTTGCCAAAACATTACATGCTCTAAACCACTGAACAATCTCTCCAGCTAAATAGTATTTCATTTGAAAATACAACTCTATTGCTAAAGTTTGAAAAACCGTTTTCTTGCCAAGTAAATTGTAGGAAAGTTGGATAAGAGAGACAGAATCAAAAGAAGTATGAATGTAGATAATGAAGAAACAACTTTCTTGTTTAGGAGAAAAATATCTGGAATGAGAAAAATATGAATATTCAATGCTTGTCTTCTGAAAACAAAAATGAAGTAGGGCTTATTTTAAATAGAAAAGTTTTCTTAAACCAAAACATTCCTTTTGAGGATTTTAAGTAATATACAATTATCTCAAAGAGATTTATCAAAGCTAATTTAGTGAAAGTAAAGAATGAATGAACATAAACTATACTTAATGCTTTCCTCTTTC
Source organism: Microtus ochrogaster (assembly GCF_000317375.1). Lineage (NCBI taxonomy): Eukaryota > Metazoa > Chordata > Mammalia > Rodentia > Cricetidae > Microtus > Microtus ochrogaster. The sequence goes on along the minus strand of NW_004949137.1, from coordinate 1,207,923 downwards.
TGTTTTTCTCACTATTTCAGAATTATATAGAGCTACCATACATCTTTGTCGCTACAGAATTCTGCTTCTTGGTTAAGATTCTGTCATGTTTCCCTCAATTATAAAATCTCTGTTGGGGATTTATAATTTCATTTTAAATCTTCCATGCAGAATGATACCTAGTAGACAACTTTGCCTGGGAAATAGCTCTTCCACTTCAAATTCAAAAGACAATAAATAGTAGGTCTTTCACTAGTTAATTCATCATTTGAATTCTCAGTTCCTAGAATATTATGTTTATTTTCATAAATGAGCACCTGATTTAATATTAGGAATCATTAGAAAACTTAAAGTGAAAATACAACAAGCTTAATTTAAAACAATCATATTCAAATATTTTCAAAATAATGCACTAGGGCTTAGGCTTCTGATACACTCAAGCCTGCAGTTTCTAAATAATTTAATGCAACTGTGCACTCACAGAAAATGGAGAAATTTCCTGAGGCTAAGAGAGTTAAAGTCGCTTGGCATTTGTGCTATTTTTGGAGGTAATAAGCTAGTCTCTGCTTGTTCAGTGCCATATACCCTGTGTTTATACCATATTATAAAATCTGATGACAGACGGCATTGCTCCAGCTGGCAATGTGACCTTTCTTTTCCTTTGTGATTCCACAGAGAGAAAGCACTTTCTTTTCACTCTATACCGCTGCACTTTCTGTCCTTAAAAACGCAGCCTTAGCTCTTATAGAATTAGTGAACTGAGTGATACTTTATAGATGAGACACAGTGAAGTGCAAGTGAAAGTTGTTTGTATTCTTACAACATGACTGTCTAAGTGATTGCATTCCTCTCCAAATGCCTGAGTTTTATTAACCTGGTTTTGTGGCAGCAAAGACTATAGACTAGATAATAGACTGATCTGAATTTGAATTTGAGCCAAAGCATTACCTAATCAAATGTGATGCTAAAGTGATTGGATTTCTCCTAGTTTCAGATCTGCTGTCTGTAAAGTAAGGAATTTAACATTCGCATATGATTATGTATTTCTGAGTGATATAAAATACTTGAAACCATATACACTTGTGGATTTTGGATGTAATAGTTATTAAAGATTAAATTTGTTAAAAGAAAGTATTGCTCAGTGTGTGGGTGCACCCCTGGCTGCCCTGAGTTCCTTGCTCCTGCTCCCTCTCCTTCTGCTCCTGATTTGGACTTTGAGATTTCTGTCTGGTGCTCCAATTTGGGTATCTGTCTCTGTCTCCTTTCATTGCCTGATGAAGGTTAATATTCAGGAGGATGCCTATATGTTTGTCTTTGGATTCACCTTCTTATTTAGCTTCTCTAGATCATGAATTATAAGCTCACTGTCCTTTATTTATGGCTAAAAACCAAATATGAGTGAGTACATCCCATGTTCCTCTTTTTGGGTCTGGCTTACCTCACTCAGGATAGTGTTTTCTATTTCCATCCATTTGTACGCAAACTTCAAGAAGTCTTTGTTTTTTACTGCTGAGTACACTGAGACAATGGGGATGTTCTATCGGGAATTCACCAAGGCCAGATGGACTGGGTCTGAAAAACCATGGGATAAAATCGGACTTGCTGAACATAGCGGACAATGAGGACTACTGAGAACTCAAGAACAATCGCAATGGGTTTTTGTTCCTACTGCACATACTGGCTTTGGGGGAGCCTAGGCAGTTTGGATGCTCAACTTACTAAACCTGTATGGAGGTGGGTGGTCCTTGGACTTCCCACAGGTCAGGGAACCCTGATTACTCTTCAAGCTGATGAGGGAGAGGGACTTGATGGGGGAGGGGGAGGGAAATGGGAGGCGGTGGTGGGGAGGAGGCAGAAATCCTTAATAAATAAATTAATTAAAAAAAGAATATAGCAATAAAAAACCTAAATAAATAAATAAAACGTTTAAATAAAAAAAAGAAAGTATTGCTGAAGACATCAAATGTGTTAACGGCAATAGGTATATTAATGATTTAAACTGCATCATACAACACTTTCCACCAGTGTAGGATAGAGGCAAAACAATGACCAGAAAGACACCACAATATGGCCAAGTAAAGACCTGATCTCCTTGAATAGCCCTGGTAGGGTCTCTTGGCCTCTTCATCATCTAAACTTTGATTTTGCTGATAGTTTATATTGATCCCTGTCTTGCAAAATCATATACAGAAGCAAAAATCAATGATTTGGAAAAGCATTATTAATGACCTAAGCTTAAAAATATACCACATTCACACAGAAAGCTCCTGGGAAAAATGAATTTACAAAAAAAATATTATGGTGTATATGAAGAAAAACATATCTAGTTTGTCTTTACAGAATAAATCAGTGTGAAAGTGACAATTTAGCCTCAGAAAAACCTCAATTTGAATTTTACTTTTACAGTTTTTACTTCATATTCTTTTTTATGAGCAATTGCATTGCAAGTCACTAACTTGCTGAGTACAAAATGTTTCAAGGCATAAGAGGACAATATTTTCTTAGACACTAAACCTTAAACCCAATTCCACTCATGTACATGTGTTGGATAAAATGTCTTCACATAGCACAGTATCCCTGTGGAAATTACTTCCCTCTACATTTACCTAGGGTATCACTGCTCAGAAACACTTTGTACAACAGCAGGACAAGCTATTTTAGGTTGGGTTCAAAATCCATTACAAAGAATCTAAGCTGAAAAAAAAATAAAACCTAAAATTCTGATTTATTTTTTCCAAAAGCTTGTAAATTTTAGCATACTGCAGCTCAAATATGTCTGTATCCTGCTTTTAAAACCTTTAGAGTTCCCTGGCTTGCATGTGCTCTTACCTGCTAGACAGAGGTAAGAGGCATTTTTCCTGATGGCTCACAAGCAACCTTGTTTTTTTTTTCCTTACAGCACAAACCAATTCCAGCAGAGAAATATTCTCAGAATATTTCAGTTTCTGATACAAGTACAGCAATCACTACAAAACTTAACAACATCAAAAAAACCAACAATAAATAAAAGCATAATTTAATAATTTATAAATATTTTCAAAGAGCTAGATTTAAAAAAAACAACAATAATTAACATGGAACTGTTAAACTGTTCAGTCTAAAAAGACATGTATTATTACCTTTTTTTATTGTTGACTCATGTGAAAACCACAAGAAACTTGAAGTATATCAATAACATAAAACAAAAGCAATGAAAATATTTAATCACCTCTAGAAGACACTCAGTTTTAAGTGAAAGAGAAAGAAGAGTAACTTTAAATTGTTTTTTGTCTAAATCCAAGTGTATATGCCAGAGAAGAATGTAACATCATGGTACAGATGTTTTACCAGCCAATTTTTTTTTAATTTCCACAAATAATTTTCTTTACAGCAAGGGTAATTTTCAGTATTATTCTTTTATTTGGGTATAATATAAGCCATTTTATTAAAAGAAGATAAATATGGAACTATAAGAGTTATTATTCATCATCATAATGGTATATAATTATGGCACATCATGTTCCTAAAAATACTTTTAGGGGTTGTAAATTTTACCAAAAAAGTGGTAACTATGAAATATAATGACATTTTAATGAACTATATTTATTAGTTGTACAGTATATACTTTAAAACTATACATTTTTCAGGAAAATATAGATTTTAATCAATCCAGAGATAAACAGAAAAAGAATATAGGGAATTTTTTATTTGACAAGAGGCAAGAAATTTCTATGCAAACCTGAAGACTTGAGTGTAGTCCCCTATTACTGACATAATGTCAGATGGTTTGCTAGCAAAACTAGTCATATTCAGCTATGGATTCAGTTAGAATATATTAGTTCATAACGCAGGGAATAATGAAGGAAGACTCTCTAAGTCATACCTCTGTATTTCCAGGCATATGGGAAATATATATATATATATATGCAAATATTCATTCACACAACATGCACATTTACAAAAATACTTAAAAAACAAACCAAAAGTCACATCCTACATATATAAATCACTTAAGAGAAAGTTCAACCTATGTTTACAGAAATCAATTACTCTGAATTAAGTCTTCCAAATGATAATTAGTCATGAATATTTAAAACATTAGAAAAAAGTAATAAATAAGAAAAAAAAACAAGCAACACTGTCAAAAATCATCCTTCAAAGTCAGACATGTAGAGATTTTACTGGCTGTTATTTCCATAGCTCTAGCTTATTCTGTCTCTCATACAGACCATTTTACTCTATGCAGGGCAAACAAAGTTCTATTTTGACCACAGGTAAATTGATTTACCATATTTAGGGAATACATAGAGAATATAATTGCTTTCCCTTATGTTGCTTGAAGCAGGGATATGTGGGTTATCAAAGACAACTCATTTCCTATCAATCAAATTGTTCATTCATTTAAATGTATTGTCAATATTGTCAAATGCAGTGTTGTTTCTGATAAATACATGGAAACACCAAAATTGTTAATAATTTGAGGGAGGCATAAATAGCTGGCTGATGTGGGATTCCCCTCTGTATGCTGTGATTACCACTGGTTAATAAAGGACTGCTTTGAGCCTATGGCAGAGCAGGGCAGAAAGAGATGGTGGGAAGAACTAAATTGAATGCTGGGAGAAAGAATGAGGAGTTAGGGAAAAGCCATGGACTACCACTGGATACAGAGAAACTGAAACTTTGATGGTAGCTTCAGAGAGTATCCTATAACTCCTTCTGTAGACTTATTCAATTATAAAATGGGGCACCAAGCTGAATAAGTAGTGTTTTTTTTGAAATAAAGATTTTTTATTGTGATACCTAGTTTAACATAGATTATTTTTTTATTGAGAAAAAAAATTTCCGCCTCCTCCCAGCCTCCCACTCCTCCCACCCTCCCCCCACTCCTCTCCCCCTCCCTCTCGAGTCCGAAGAGCAGTCAGGGTTCCCTGCCCTGTGGAAAGTCCAAAGTCCTCCGAATAAGTAGTTTTTAAACATAAAGCAAAGAAAATCAGACCACAAATCACAGTCCCAGAGAACCTAGAAAACAATGAGGACCTAAAGAGAGACTTACATAGATCTAATCTACATGGGAAGTAAAAAAAGGCAGGAACTCCTGAGTAAATTGGGAGCATGGTTACCTGGGAGAGGGTGGAAGGAGAGGGGAGAGGCGGGACAAGCAGAGAAAAATATAGAAATGTATGGTTAAATGGAAAAAATACTTGCATTTATAATTCACACACACACACACACACACACACACACACACACACACACATAGTGGACAATGAGGACTGCTGAGAACTTAAGAACAATGGCAATGGGTTTTTGATCCTACTGCATGTACTGGCTTTCTGGGAGCCTAAGCAGTTTGGATGCTCACCTTACTAGACCTGGATGGAGGTGTGTGGTCCTTGAACTTCCCTCAGGGTAGGGAACCCTGATTGCTCTTAGGGCTGATGAGGGAGGGGGACTTTATCGGGAGGGGGAGGGAAATGGGAGGCGGTGGTGGGGAGGAGGCAGAAATCTTTAATAAATAAATAAATAAAAACTACTTATGAGTAAATAAATATAATTGTCTTTCTGTGTTTGAGTTACCTCACTCAAAATGTTTTCCAGCTTCATCCACTTGCTTGCAAAATTACAGATGTCATTATTTTTTTCTGCTGTGTAGTACTCCATTGTGTAACTGTACCACATTTTCCATATTTATTCTTCAGTCAAGGGGCATTTTGCTTGTGTCCAGGTTCTATCTATGACAAACAATGGTGCTGTAAACATAGTTGAGCACATGTCCTTGTGGCACGATTGAGCACTCTTTGGATATATACCCAAAAATTCTATTGCTGGGTCTTGAGGAAAGTTGTTTCCTAATTTTCTGAGAAATTGCCACACTGATTTCCAAAGGAGATGTACCAGCTTACATTCCCCCAACAACACAGAAGTGTTCTCCTTTCCCCACAATCTCTCCAGCATAAGTTGTCATCAGTGTATTTGATCTTGATCATTCTTACAGGTGTAAGATGGAATCTCAGAGTTGTTTTGATTTGCATTTCTTTGATGACTAAGGATGTTGAACATATTCCTCTGTTGAGAGTTCTCTTTTTAGGTCGTACTCCATTTTTCTTATTGGATTCTTTATTCTTTTGAAGACTAATTTCTTGAGTTCTTTTTATACTTTGGAGATAAGACCTTTTTCTGATGTGGGGTTAGTGAAGATCTTTTCCCATTCTGTAGGCTGTAGTTTTGTCTTTTGACTTACCTTTGCTTTACAGAAGTTTTTTCCATTCCAGGAGGTCCCATTTATTAATTGTTTTTCTCAGTGTCTGTGCTGCTGAGGTTATATAGGAAGTGGTCTCTTGTGCCAGTGCATTCAAGTGTACTTCCCACTTTCTCTTCTATAAGTTTCAGTGTGGCTGGCTTTATGTTGAGGTCTTTGATTCATTTAGACTTGAGTTTGTGTGTGGTGATAAATATGGGTGTATTTTCATTCTTCTACATGTTGATATCAAGTTAGCAAGCACATTTGTTAAATATGCCTTCTTTTTTCCATTTGATATATTTTGCTTCTTTGTCAAAAATCAGGTGTTTGAAGGGGTATGGATTAATATCTGGGTCTTCTATTCTGTTTCATTGGTTCTTCTGTCTTTTCTTATGCAAATACCAGGCTGTTTTCAGTACGGTAGCTCTGTAATAGAATTTTAAATCAGAGATTGTGATGCCTCCAGAAGTTCTTTTATTGTACAGAATTGTTTTAGATATCCTGGGTTGGTTTTTTGCTTTTCCATATGAAGTTGAGTACCATTCTTTTGAGGTCTGTGAAGAATTGTGCTGGGATTTTGATGGGCATTGTATTCAAACTGTAGATTGCTTTTGGTAACATTCCCATTTTTACTATGTTAATTCTGCCTACCCAAGAGCATGGGAGATCTTGTCACTTTCTGTTGTCTTCTTTAACTTCTTTCTTTAAAGATTTTAAGTTCTTGTCATACAAGTCTTCTACTTGTTTTGTTAGAGTTACTCCAAGGTATTTTATGCTACTTGAGGCTACTGTGAAGGATGTTGTTTCTGAACAATCATATACCATGATCAAGTCAGCTTCATCCCAGAGATGCAGTGATATCTCAACATACAAAAATATGTCAGCATACAAAGCCACAGAGAAACCCTGTCTTGAAAAACCAAAAAAAAAAAAATATGTCAGCATAATCTACCATATAAACAAACTGAAAAATAAAAACCAAAAGATTATCTCATTAGATGCCAAAAAATATTTCAACAAAATACAATAGCCCTTCATGATAAAGGTCTTGGAGAGAACAGGAATACAGGGAACATACCTAAACATAATAAAGGCAATATACAGCAAGCCAATAGCCAACATCAAATTAAATAGAGAGACACTTCCAGCGATTCCACTGAATTTTTCAGATGCAGAGAGACATTTGATTCAGGAGACTGCTAAGTTAAGCCAAAAAATGATGTGGGAGTCTTCTGTTTTGTGTTGATTTCATTGGTTAAATAAAGAAACTGCCTTGGTCCTTTAATAGGACAGAAAATTAGGTAGGCGGAGTAAACTGAACAAAATGCTAGGAGAAAAAAGCCGAGTTAGTCAGTCGCCATGATTCTCCCACTCCAGACAGATGCAGGTTAAGATCTTCCCTGGTAAGCCATACCTCGTGGGGCTACACAGATTATTAAAATTGGTTTAATGGAGATGTGAGAGTTATCCAATAAGAGACTGGAACTAATGGGCCAGGCAATGTTTAAAAGAATACAATTTCTGTGTAATTATTTTGGGTAAAGCTAGCCGGGTGGGTGGCTGGGAACACAGCCTGCCAGCTCCTACTACAAACAAATATATTTTATAGGTATTTTGAATTCAAAATATGAGTCTAAGGACATGTTTCTTTGGAAAAGAGGTTCTGCTTTTGTTTCCAGAGATGAGAACCTGTGGAAGTCTTCCAGACTAATGTGTTTTGATGCACCAAGAACCCTCAAAAAATTACTTCACCCAGTAAACATCAGGAAACAGTTTGGAGAGAACTATACCCATATTTCCAAATATTGTTTATAATGTTTGTTTACATTTAATGGAAGATATGCTATAGAGATGAATAATTTGCATTGGTATGGATGTTGGTTTATTTATACCAATTTTAGATCAATTGTATTATACTATGTATATATATATTTTTTTTCTTCTATTGATTAAGGTATTGTATTTGTACAGTTCATTTAAAAATGTAACATGTAAATAAGAAATATAGATCAATAGATAATCATCTATAATAGTCAAGCTTGTAGTCATGTTAGTTAGGTTTTCTAGATATGTAGAGATATATTTCAATTAGATGGGTATTCCTTAAATCTTTCAGAGACCTTAAAAATATGGCATTTAAAATGTTTTAAAAATGTAGGACCATTCATGACAGTGAGACACATCTGCTCCATGCAGTACCAATCTACTTCAAGAGGTAGATGGGCATCAAAGAGGCTCCTTATGGAGTTTCCTAGATTTTTGGGCAAGAGACTGCTCTTGCCTGGACTTCTTGATGAACTGGATATGCAGCACCTGCAGAGAAATGACTGCTGAACTTGTCTAAAGGTGAGATGATCCTTTTGCGTTCCTGCTTTATAAAAGAGTCTGCTAGACATTCTACGGGACACAGAAAAAAATGTGACTGACAAATGCCAATATAGGTGGAACAATCTTTGAAATTTACTGCTTTGTGGAAAAATCTGCTGGATATTATGGGCCTGTAGTCTAAGGATGGACGCCCCAATGGTACAGAAAAACTTTGGTTGACTGTCTAGGCTGTGAGATGTCTCTGTCAATTCTAGAGTTTTAGAAGTTGAATTTATTGTTTACTTATGTAATATTATATCCTTCTGAAGTCTTTGATGGAGTTGAAGAATTTATAGTTAAATTTGTCCTTAGTTATGATAAGAGATAAAGTAGATATAAATATTGTAACTGTAATTCTTGCTTTATAACTGTATTGTTATATGTAATTTTACTATGTTAAAGTTAAGTCTGGAAGTGTTAGTTCATGCCTTTAATCCCAGCACTAGGGAGGCAGAGGCAGGTGGATCTCTATGAGTTCAAGGCCAGCCTGGACTACAAGCGCTAGTTCCAGGACAGGTTCCAAAGCCACAGAAAAACCCTGTTCAAAAAAGCAACAAAAAGTTATGTTAAAGTTAAAATCTTTCTTTTTTATTTAAACAGAAAAGGGGAGGTGATGTGAGATTTCTTTCTGTATGCTGTGAATACCATTGGTGGATAAAGAAACTGCCTTGATCTGTTGACAGGGCAGAATTTAGGTAGTTGGAGGAAACTAAACTGAATGGTGGGTAAAATGAGGCAGAGTTAGAGAAAGGCCGTGTACCCCTGCCAGAACTTTAGCCAGTAAACCACAGTCATGTGACCATACACAGATTAATGGAGATGGGTTAAATTAATATGTAGGAGTTAGCCATTGAGAACCTAGAGCTAATGGGCAAAGCAGTAATTTAATTAATACAGTTTCTGTGTGATTATTTCACTGCTGAGCAGCCAGAAACAAGCAAACAGCCTCCTTTCACACTACCTCTATCCACTCCTCCTCTATTTCTGTTCAGAAATGGGCACACATAACATGGGTGTCAACAAAGTATGGCATGTATCAAGTTCAGTAATAGGATTTTTTGGGAGTGGAGTTTTGAGAAAGGGTTTCTTTATATAACCACATTGGCTGTTCTGAACTTGCTTTGTAGATTAGGGTAACCTTGACTTCATAGAAATCTGCCTGCCTCTGCCTCCTCAGTGCAAAAATTAAAAGTGTGTGCTATCATTTCCTGGCTTAGTATGTTTTCTTAATTTGTAATTAATAAGGGAAGTTCCAGAGTATTATAAATGGTATCACACTTTGACAAGTTTATAAAACTTGTCATGGTAAGGTAATGGTGTCTCATTACAGTAATAGAAACCCTAAGACAATAATAATGATAATTAACATTATCATTATTATTATTAATAATAATTTTATTATTATATAAACTAATTGTGTTGTGAAGGAGAAAATTATAAGGCTTCAGGAGGAAATTAGTTGGAAAGAATCAGGAAATAGATATGATATATAGATATAGATAGATTATATATATAATAGATATATAGAGAATACACATTAAATTTTCAAAGAATAAAAAACGTCTAAAATTTTTTTTGTGACTGCTTTTTAGTTCTCTAATGGTCCTGATTGTATGAAAGTACAAAATTGTTTCAAATAGTTTTTCTTCTTAGAGTATCCTCTTTCCCTTGTTCAGACCTTGTTCACATGTTAAATTCATTTTATTATTAGAAGTTTCTTCAGAATGCCATGCTAATATTGTCTATCCATAAATACAAAGAACATGACTCCTAAAATATAATTTTAAACACAATAAACTGGCTCATAGACTTGCTCTTCTTACATCATTAAAGGTTGATGATTAAGGTTAAACTTTATTCTCAACTTGGCAGTTTGAGAAACAAACAAAACCAACAAGGTGGTGGTGGTGCCTGCCTTTAATACCAGAACTCAGGAGGCAGAGGCAGCTGAATCTCTGTGAGCTCAAGTCATTCCAGCCTGGTCTACAAGAGCTAGTTCCAGGACATGCACCAAGGCTATAAAGAAAAACCCTATCATGAAAAAAAACAGACAAAAGTAAAGGAAAGGAAAAAATAAAAGAAAGAAACAAGTTTTGGAACATGCTTGTGAGGGATCTTTTTACTTTAAGCTAATTGAGAGGAAAAAAAATGATCTTCACTAATCCCACATCAGAGAGAGAGATCTGATCCCCAAAATTACAAAGGACTCAAGAAATTGGTCATCAAAAGAACAAACAATCCAATTTAAAAATGGAGTACAGACCTAAACAGAAATGGGAAAATTTTTAAGTAGACTGCTGAGGTTCTAATAATCGATGCCTATCTTAGTGAAAATTTAATCTCCTATTGTTACAAATATTATAAATATACCAACTTCTTATTTTGTTCTTCAATAACTATTTGGCCTTTCAATATCAAAGCACTAAAGAAATTTTAATTAAATTATATGACAGCTCACCTTTCGATCATTCACATTGAGAGATCTTCACTAGCCGTATAGCACACTGAATGCAGCAATGAGTTATTCCTTCTATCAGTAAATTGAAACAGAAAATAATGTTTAATTATTCTATGTTTCAAAGAATCTTTAGAGGAACAAAATCATAGTCATACAAAATTGAGTGAGTTGTGCTGGATAAATGACTTGGCAGTTCACAGCACTTACTCTTTCAGAGGGGTTCAATTCACAGCACAAAATTCGGGTGTCACATAGCAGACTTATAATGCCAGTTCCAAAGTATCCTATGTTCTTTTTTTCTTACTATGCGCATCTGCACACATGGACACACACACAAACACACAGACATACACACAAATAAAAGATACATGCAAACATTCTCAAGATAGTTGTCAGTATAAGACAAAATTAATTCCTAGTTACATATAAAAAATGAAATGACTAATAAATGCAATTTTGCTGTTTTTAAATGGTAAAAATATTTGTCAGAATCTCTTGGGTAAGCAAATAATAGGCATGAAGACATTACTGATAAATATAGAAGCAAACATACAAACTGTGATAACTGTTTTTGGTTATCAACTTGACTATATCAGGGATTAATCTAAACCAAATGGCTGGGTACATCTTTGAGGAACTTTTTCCCACTTACTAAATCATTTGAAATGAGAATACTTGCTTCTAATCTAGATCTTTGAGGTGGGAAGATCCATCTTTAATCTCAAAAGAGCATTCTGAGGGCAGCCTGCATAAAGGACATAGTAGTAGGAAACGTGTTCGTTTTGCCTGTTTGCCCTCACTCTAACTAACAAGTCCATTCCTTCATTGGAATTAGACCATAATTCTTTCTGTGAAAAGATTGTTTGACCCGCAAAGGAATCACAACCTACAAAGAAGCTGTAGGGTTCTATGTAACACTGATTAATACGCAAACCCATACACATTTTTTACATTCTTGCATATATTTTATTATGTGGAAGACTTTGCATTCTTACTTTCAGAATAGCATCGTCTTTTCAACATTCACGTGAATGTCTTTTTTTTTAAATTTATTTATTTATTAAGGATTTCTGCCTCCTCCCCGCCACCGCCTCCCATTTCCCTCCCCCTCCCCCGATCAAGTCCCCCTCCTTCATCAGCTTGAAGAGCAATCAGGGTTCCCTGACCTGTGGGAAGTCCAAGGACCGCCCACCTCCATACAGGTTTAGTAAATTGAGCATCCAAACTGCCTAGGCTCCCACAAAGCCAGTGCGTGCAGTAGGATCAAAAACCCATTGCCATTGTTCTTGAGTTCTCAGTAGTCCTCATTGTCCACTATGTTCAGCAAGTCCGGTTTTATCCCATGCTTTTTCAGACCCAGGCCAGCTGGCTTGGTGAGTTCAAAGTAGAACATCCCCATTGTCTCAGTGTGTGGGTGTACCCCTCGCGGTCCTGAGTTCCTTGCTCGTGCTCCCTCTCCTTCTGCTCCTGATTTGGACCTTCAGATTTCTGTCCGGTGCTCCAATGTGGGTCTCACGTGAATGTCTTATAGGTATCTTTTTTCAATTTCTGTAGTAATACCTTCTTTACAAGTCTGCCTTTGTGCCAAAACAATGATGAATTCATTTGACTTTCTGTAGGCTTTCCCTTTCTAATGCCATGACAAACTTAGAAAAACTCCAATTTTAGATTCATACTGATATTTTGGTAATATTGCCAGTGTAATTGGGAATCCTTGGGGTCCAAAATAATTAGTTTCATCTCATTCCACCGAAGTAGGGGTTTACTCTTTCAATTCTCTTTGTTTCTCATGTGGGAAGATTTTCTAGTTTTTGGTTCTATATGTCTTCCAATAAAATATCAATAAGTAGAAAAAGACACTATCAAATATTTTAATCCAAAAAAACTGACCAAAAAGGTACACAATATCTTTCAATAATTATATTTTAATGTGTAACATTATTTTCTTAATGAAAATATATTAGGAAAATTAAAGTTATATGGTATCAATCTTTTGTAAAAGTTAACATGTTTCCTGATATTGTTATTCTGGTATTGCAGTTTTACTAATCAGCTTAATATCATTTCATGAAGAAAAGACAAACAAGAAATCCTTACAAGGTAAACTCACCCTTTAACCTTAGAGGAAATCATATAATCTGTTCTACTTGAACTTCTTTGCAAGCAAGAGAGCAGAATGGCTTATTGCATCGCTTTTAGACAGCTACTATTTATAAAATTCTTAGTGACTTACATCTAAAATTGTGTAAAACTTTACCTAATATAAGTTGGAAATATTTTAATTAAAATGAAGCAAAAATATTACAACTTTACTTATAAATCAATTAAACTAGATTGTCTTCCTAATTACAATATATAATATTATTTTTTGATGTTTGAGAAAATTATATCAATAATATAAAATAGATAATAGATAATGCTTCAATATTAATTTTTCCTATTAAGTAGATTATTAACATTAATTGATTTTTTCAGTGACAGTTTTGTTAACAAGAAGAACATAAATAGAAAATAGTATTTAACTATACTACCATGATGTCATACTTTAAAATTTCTGCCCTTTCTTACCATGTACCTTCATACACATGTGTGTCTATGTGCACACATGCGTGTGTGTGTATTTAACTTTGAATAGCTGACATGAAAATAGCTCTTGGGAAACAATACCTTATGAAAAAAATATCATTGGAAAAAATACTTATTTGGGCTTACAGTTTTAAATATGTAAATCCATAGTCCTTGAGTCCATTTCTTCCATGTACCTGGTCAGGGTAAAAACATGGAGGTATGTTTACATGGTCAGATCTAGTCACTCCATGGAGGACAGGAAGCATATAGAAAGGGTTCAGCATTCATGCATAACCTACAAAGCCTTCTGTATCTATTTTTTCTGAGATGTACTTCTCACTATGTCTGAACATCTAAAATTTCGATCACCTTTCCAAATATGATTCCTAGCTGGAGACCAAGTTATTCGATGTTACACATTTCATGTTTAATTATAGTACCATATATTACTAAAATTAGAGACAATTACTTAAATATGTGTATTAATATAACATTTAAGGCTATGTTTACTCCACATGCTTGTGCTCTAGTTTAATGAATGATATAAATACTTTCCTTAGGTATTAAATATCTTTTTATAACAGGTTAATCATTTTGTTGCTTAAATATGGTACAATTTAAATCAGCAATCATCAGGGATACTTTGAAATATTGTTTTACTTAGAGACAAGCATCATGTTCACCTCAAATAATTTTAATAGATTTATACAATAGTTCCATGAAGTATCTCAAAAGTAGAAGAATTTAATGTAATTGATTATTTAAACAGTCATAAATAATTGAAATGAATAAAGTTGCTCTAGTTTGAAAATTTGTTAAGCAAATTTGGAGATTTTTCTCTAAATTATTGATGTTTCATTTGTTTTTATAATAGAAAATAAATTTATGTACATTTTGATTTCAGAAAATTGCTTCAAGCATGAAATATTGGAGTCTATGGGTTTTATTCTAATGCTTTGTAATCTGATTACACCATTAGCTACACACCAAAATAGTAATGCATAGTCTTTCACTTCCACCTGAAATTATATGGGGGCATATTTGGAACTATCAAAATTCTCCACCAGTGTCTTTAGTGTAATGTATGGATGATTAAATGAATCTTGTGCATGCACAACATTTGGCCACAACTATACACAAGTGATTTTTTTCCTCAAAGAGAAATTTCACTTTGTGTAAGAAAAAGCCTGAAAAGAATTGGCCCCTTTTGTGGAAAGCAGCACACGGGTAGTGCTTAGAATGGCATGAAGGATTTGGTTATGCTTTGTGGAGTAGAAATTGGTTTTTGTTAAGAAAAAATATCTTTCAGCTGGTCGGTGGTGGTGCACGCCTTTAATCCGAGTACTTGGGAGGCAGAGGCAGGAGGATCTCTGTGAGTTTGAGGCCAGCCTGGTCTACAAGAGCTAGTTCCAGAACAAGTTCCAAAGCCACAGAGAAACCCTGTTTCAAAAACAAACAAACAAAAAAAATTTCTTAGGGAACACTGTTCCTCTTTCTTCTGAGAAAAGCAGTTTTAATTTGTGATGAACTCGCATTAGAGCATTTTTCTCTCCTGTTGTCACTGGGATTCATGGGAACACTTGCTAGGAGAATAAATGGCATGTAGACATATCATTTGATTCATGTGAAGGTTAAAATGTCCCTCTTCATTTGTATCCAATACGTTATTCGTAATTACATTATGTATCAACAATAATTACTCTTATTCTGTTTGACACAACTTATTCCACTACCTGGTTCATAAAAAACGTCATAAACAATACTGGACATATCCTGTCAGAGCTTTGTGGGATTAATCTAATGGCAGGAAGGATTATTAATATATTCTGGTAGATAGTATTTGGATATACTGCCAGCACATTAAAAATAAAACAAAATATTTATTGCTCCTACATATCATGGCATATTTACTAGCTTTGTATTTTTCCTATATATGAATTTCTACTAATATTCATATTGTATTTTTAAGATTTCTTTTCGTTTTTATTTACTGTGTATTAATTAATTAATTAATTAATTAAAATATGAGGGCTCTATCTGCTTGAATACCCACATTTCAGAAAAGGTCATCAGACCCCCACTTGGTTGCAACCAAGTGGTTGCAAGTTAGTGAGTTCAGGACCTCTGGAAAAACATCCAGTGCTCTTAAACACTGAGCCACCTTACCACCACCTCATCATCATACTTAAAAAAAATAAATAAAAGGATAATTTCAACTGGAATATATTCCTATGTTAAGTTTTAAATTCAGACTAATCCAAGACTTTATCTATTGTATTTTTGTATTCGTGAGTCATACTCATTAAGAAAAGTATCAGTTTATTTTTGAACTAATCTCTCCTATACTTGATTTTAGTCAGGTTCAAAAGCAATAGAGGTAATTTCCTAAAAAGAAATTATATGTGACTCCCTGTGCATATTTTCATATATGCCAACATTTCTAATTCACATTCCGATCATGATTCACTTTACGAAGTATAAATTGTTATGCCTTACTTCATTACATTCACATTTCATTCTTGCCAAATTATAAAAATATTTGTAAAATTAAAAAGATGCTAATTATTGAACTATCAAAAATTATATATTGTTACTTTAATACTAATTAGACATAAGATCTAACATGGAATACTTTATATATGAAAATAAAAGGAAAGAAGTCTATCAAAGATACTCTAATTACCAATTAAAATTTTTTTCACAGTCCTTTTGACTTAAAAATCATTGAATTTGCTTTTCTAACTTAAAATATATTATAGGAAGGAATGAATATGAGGACCAGTAAATGGAGGTGGATAATGAGTATAATTAAAGCATATAATTTAAAATATAGTTATGTAACATTGCTTTGTACAATGAATATATCAAAAATCCACATTGTGTTTCCAAAAACATCTGTAATAGAATTTTCTTAAAAGAATGTTCCACTATGTGAAAATGAACTATTTTTTTGTCTGAACCTGGGATAATTCATTTATTATAATTTCTAATTCCATGAATTTTCCTATAAGCATCATAATTTCATTTTGCTTTCCATTTACCTTTCATGGGCATCTACACAGTGTACATCTCCTAGCTGCTATGAATAATAAGTAACAAAAATAAATAAATAAGACTCTGAGTGATAAGATATAGAGTCCATCAGATATGTACCCAGGAATGATAAGACTGGGTAAATCTTTACAATGCCTGAGAAAGATTAGATTCTCACCAACAGTTGATAAAGCTTCCTTCCTCTTTTATCTCAGCTTCACCAATGTTTGTTTCTTGATGTTAGTTATTCTAAGTCAGGTGAAACAATCACTCAATTCTTTTAATTTTGATTTACCCGATGACATAGGTTTTTCATAGGTTTTTGCTCACTTTTGAAGATGTTTACTCACTGTTGGTATTTTTTCTGATAAGGAATTTTTCATTTTATTTGCCTATTTATTAATTAGAACAAATGGAGGTAGCATTGTTTCTGTAGTTGTTTTACTTCTTTGTATATTTATCTCTCTTTCCTTCTCTCTGAGTGTGGGTGTGTAGTGTAGCTCATTAAACAGGAAAGGGGAATATTTGAATGGAAAAATAAATAGGTCATAAAAAGTTTAGGAAAGGAAACATAATTTTAAACAGCATAATAGAACACGTGATATGGAAGAAGAAGTGAGTGGGGGAGGAAAATGTGCTAACAATGTGCATGAAAATCACATAATGAAACCCACCACCCCCCCTCCGTGTGTGTGTGTGTTGAGTTTGGATACGTACATAAAATAATGTTCTGCCATGATCTCCATTATTTTCTTCCCATCCCTTAGCATACCTGCTGAAATTTTGATGCACTTTCTTGTTGTCATGAGGTTTTGCTAGTGCAGTGCAAAGTAAAGCCATGATCTTACACATTCTGGGCAAACATTCTACCAGTGTGTGCCTATTATTGTTTTGTTAAATATCAACCTCTCCAGAAATTGACTTAAACAATACAAAATTTACCATCCAGTGCTTCTTTTGGCACTTGTAACTTTAAAAAGGTTGCATAGATGCAAACCTCTTCATCGGAGAATGTACCCAGTGAATTGTTCCTGGGAGGATGAACTCTTCCCTAGAGCTCTCTACTCTGTCTATTCCCAAGAAATAATAAACAAAGGTTTGGATTGTCATTTTTAACTCATCATAAAAGATAATAAATTCTACGTGTTTACCATTACAACATTTCTCTTAAAGAGACCACTTTCTTTTCAAGAAACTTAGTCCTGCATTAGTCCTTCAGGGAATTTTTTTTTCAAAACCAGTATAGGTTTGAAAAAAAATGCCTCTTATCTGAGTCTGTGGTTAGAGAAGTTGTAGCTACAGGCAGAAAACCAGTGCAATGTGTTCAGAATAACAAACATATATCATGCATATGTGATTTTGTGTATGTTTTTGTTGAAATAGAATTATATCACTTCTCCTTCAACTTCCCTTCCATAAAACATTCCTATGCCCCCAATTCTCAAGTTTATAGTTTCTTCCTTGATTATCATTGTTACAAGCATATTACTCTCTCATTTCCTAGATAGTTTCAGATGGTTAGTGTACACTAAGAAAATTGAGAAGACCTCACTTTTAATTTAAAAAGTGAGTAATGAGAAGTATTAAATTTAATTTAAACTTATTACAAATTATAGGTCACAACCATCCTAATATTCTTTGAATTTTATGATAATAATGAAAGCAATAGTTTTGGTTACCAATCACTCATTTTCTTTTTATCTCATTAAGAACTGTGAAATCACATAATCCTATACAATAATATCTAATAATCTTAAGTAAATCTTAAGTAAAGTCCATTTTGTACAAATGGCCCTATTGATATTATTAAGTGCAAATCTGGCATTGGACACAAAATTGTATGAGAATTCATAATTAAATTAGGAATCTCTTCTCTGTTCTTAGAGATCAAGTTACATATCCTCGGCACTGTGCTGCCCATTAATACAGAAGCATAAAGTTTGAATGAGTCTTTGATGCAGGTTTTCTACACTAGACATTCACACCAGGAAGACAGAGTGGTACCCATGCACTCCACTGCTATACCTACAGCATCCACTATAGGAATTTAGTGCAGGCCTCAAAGCACTTTCCATGGAAAGAAGAGAGAAAGAAAAAACGTTTTACAGAAAGAAAGCTAGTAAGAATGACAGGATGTTGCTGGGATTAAGCAACTAATTTGGTGATGAGGGGGGAGATGCTTCAAATGGGAGAAAATAATGAAATACCATATTTGAATAATGAATGTGTGGTATCACAATTCTTCCAACAATTGTCCCTGACTGATTAATAAAAATTCCCGAATAACTAAGACTTGACAACATTAAATTCACCATGACTATAATTCACATATATAGGAAATTTTAATAAGGGGGTTGGACAGTTATCGTGCCTTTGCATATATACATGTAACAACGATCAATGAAAAGGGGGGTGGCATGCATGTAATGATAGTCTCAAAATATTAAAGGGATGATAAAAATAGCTTACTGTGTCTTTAATGATGAGAGTCTGAGAACACCGAAAAATATATTTCCATCTTGCCCACTATGTTATCATCATTTAGAAAAATTAGAGCCATTTGGATTATATTGGAGTAGCACCTGGAAAGATTTTAACATTAGTGACCTGGCCTTTCACACTCGTGCATCTCAGAGGCTTCTATTATCCACTTTCTACCTGTTTCCCTCTTCGTCTATTTGCAAAATTGGTATGATTCTTGGAATACATCCTAGAGTAGTACAGATTTCAAAGACACAGAATTATATTACCCCTTCCAGGGAGATCATTGAAGAATTACTTGAGCCCTTGTTACTTAGCCTCTCTAGATCTGTAGATTCTATCATGGTTATCCATTATATCAAATAACATAGGTATCTAGGGTTGACTGGTAACATGTGGAGATAAAAACAAGAGGGATCAGGTTATTGATGGATTGGTGGAGAGAGAATACTGGGAGAGACAACTAGAATTAGAAGTCATTTCATGGGCAAGGTGGTGAGGGACAATTCTGTATTCTGTCAATTACATTTTAAATAAATGTTGATTGGCCAGTAGCCAGGCAGGAAGTATAGGCAGGACAACCAGACAGGAAGTAGAAGTGGGTCAAGGAGAACAGAAGAATTCAGGGAAGGAGGAAGCCCATTCCTCCCCAGTCCTGTCCAGACACCAAAGAAGCAAGACGTGACCTGCTCTGCTGAAAAAAGTACCGAGCCATGTGGCTAACATATACTAGAATAATGGGCTAATATATGTTATAAGAGCTAATATGAAGCCTGAAATAATGGGCCAATCAGTGTATAACTTATGGAGACCTCTGTGTAATTTTCTTTGGTGCTTACCAGCTATGGGAACTGGGCAGGACAGAAACCCCAACAAGCAGACCCTCATGTTATAGCAAGGTATAAACCCAGTGCAATAGATATTCCCAGGACTCTATGTGAGTGACACTAGCTAAGACTTCTGTTAATGGGGTCATAGAAAGCCTGACATAGCCATCTTCCGTAATTAGGAAAGTCTTTCAGTGGAGGTATTGGGACACCAACCCATCCACAAAATCTTTGATGTAAATTTTTTCTGGCCTGCAAAATGTGCTGAGGTAAAGGTGTCACAGAACTTGTGGGTGTAACCAAACAAGATTGGTACAACTTGAGATCCATGCCATAATACAGACCCCACCCATGACACTGCCTGGAGGACAAGTACCCAAAATGTGGACAGTTAGAGACACGGGATAGAACCAAACATGACTGACAATAAAAATCAATGAAGTGATTCCTGCTGAAACTCTGCTGTACTTATAGATTGCTACATAGTAAAGTTGTTACCACTAAGGCTTCTCCCAGCAACTGATGGAAGCATATGCTGAGACTCACAGCCAAACATTAAGTGGAACTTGGGAAATCCTGTGCAATATAGGAAAGAAGAATTTAATGAGCCAGAGGGGTCAAGGACACCACCAGAAAACTAACTTGGGCTCATAGGGGCTCAAAAAAAAAAAAAAAAAACTGAACTAACAATCAGGGAGCATGAATGTGTGTGACCTCGGCCCTTTGTATACTTGCCATGGTTGTATAGCTTGGTCTTCTTGTGGGTCTTCTAACAACGGGACCAGAAGCTCTCTGAATTTTTTGCCTGCTTTTGTGACCATTTTTTACTCCTACTGGGTCGCCTTATCCTGTAGTGATCTTTTGTTTGTACTCTAATAAATAAAATTTGTCTGAAGGTTAGAGGACCGAGCTAGCCACAAATTAACTATAGAAGTACAGACAGATAGGAAAGGATATGGCTGGATAGAAAGAGGAATATAAGGAAGAAGAAAATAGGAGTTTTAGTTCTTTTTTGGCTGAAGGAATTAGCAAGGTAAGAGTTGGATCTGGCTGGTTCCTTTTTCTCTGATCTTTCAGCATTTACCTCACTATCTGACTCTGGGTTTTGGTTTGTTTTTTTTCCTCCCCTGAATCCAATGCCTTTATTTTTATTTGATGATGCACAGACAATATTAACACACCTAGCAACTTTAGGAACTTTGGCTCACACTACTGAGAAGCAAGACTTAGCCCTTTCTCTGGGGCTTTGCCTCAGCACAGTAGCCCTGTTCTTTAGAGCTACAGGACACCAACACCTGTGCAGCAGCCTGCCCCAGCTGAAATGGAAGCCTTGGGTTATCTCAGGGGGACAGAACTCTAAAAACACATCTCAGAAGATGCCACCGTGCCTGGTTCTGGGCGAGTCCTTGTCAAACCACGTACAGACAACACTAGCCCTCATCCTCACGTGGAGCAGAGTGTCTTTACTTTTCAGAGTTGCAAGTCTTAAATTAACAACACAAGGACTCCATCAAAACAACAAACACCCCCCTAGATGGAGCCTAAATTCGAGCAAACATAAACCTGGATACGATTATTAGAATCATAAAGATAAGCAGCGGGAAGTCATTCTCTACCTCTATCCTAGCACAGCTCAGGACTCCCTGTGAGGGGGTAGGAAGGAAGGAGGAGAAACAGCATGCTTTGTACAACTTGACAATACTGTGGGGGTCCCCAGGACCGCTGGTCTCTATGGCTCCTCCATTTCCCAGAGAGCTGCTCATACAGCTTGGGCATGTAGTCGTCCCACTCTGCCTGGTAACGTTTGCCCGCCACCGGGGCTCCCAGGTGATACTTCTTGCGGAAGGCCACCAGCTTGAACTTACCAGAATGATCTCCTGACATGTTGCTGAGGATGAGTTCGTCACATTTCAGTGGCTTGTCCTGTTCATACACCAGCCAGACATAAAGGTGGAGGCCCAGAGCCCACGTAATCAGAGAGGATCTTGCTGCTGTTGATGTCATTGCCCTTCATGTGGACCACCAGAAAATGGTACCACTCCCTGAATTTGGGGTCCTTCCTATTGGGAGCATCTGGGTCGGTGAGGACCAGGGTTTAAAGTTTCCCTGGGTCACGGCCATCCCACGAAATGCTGCAGGGCCTATTCGGAACCTGGGTGGGCGTCAGCACTTTGCCCAGTTCGTCCACCTCCACCCCGGCGTAGGCGACCCACAGCCCGTGCTGGGGACGCTCGTCCACCTCCTGCAGGCTCAGTTGCCTGGACCACTGGCTAATGTAGGCGGGCATGGCGACAATGAGGACGAGGATTCCCTGACTCTGGGTTTTTGAGACCATTTAGAACTTGTGCCTCAGTTAACACCCAACTTTAAAAGGAACTAATTTGTGAAAAAGTCATTTGCCTATGTGCAAAGGCCCAAAAACGTGAGCATATTGCCACCTTTTCTGATAGTGAGTTGGAGGTTGCTCAAAATGGTGGACAAGTGTAGCTTCACGTCCAAACTCAGGATGTCTTTACTTGGTTATTCTGACCATTAAGATAGCTCATACAAATAGATTTATTCCATTCTGACAGATGGTCGGCATATTTAAGTTTACATCTGTTACTTCTTTTGTAATTGAAGGTTACCTAGGGAAGAGTTGTTTTCAGGATACTTGGTCTAGGGTGGCTTCACTGCCTAAACAACAAAATGCTAATGACTTGATGTCTCAAGTGTTAAAGCAATTAACTGCTCAAGTTGTCCTTTGTATCATGTTAAAAAAGTCTTTTGTTGCCTCCTTCCCTTTTTTGTATTGGGGCATAAAAATATATAAAAAGTATAAAACCAAACAATTTCAATATTCACTAAAATGTCCTCTTGATACTATTCTATAGTTTCTGTTGTTTTTTTTTACATGTCTTCATAATTTGTACTTAAAATTTTAAAATCCCCACACCTCTACGAGTGGTGTTTTTGTCGAGGCAGGTCCTGACACTTGTAGCCTTGAAGCTACTAGCACACACCTGAACTACAGGCTAGGGCTCCTACCAGAGTCACTACTACAGTGGCAAGGTTTTCTTTTCTTTTTAACTTAAGCCTATGAGTGAGTCTGGGATTTTCCTGCATAACCTCTCTACAACATTCTCTAGTTGCCCACACAAACTACAGAAGCACCTGGCCTCCTAAACGCCACAGGATTTACCCACCTAGGACCACCTGGTTCTACCTTTATGTTACACTCCTTCCACACATGCTTCTTTTCCACAATCCCATGTGCATTTTTCAGAAAGCTGATTTCCTCTCCCCTGTGGATTGTGGGCTCCCTGTGAACCCTGTCATCAAGGTGCTGCAATACTAGGTATCTGTCTTGACGCTTGCTCAGGCTTCTACTCTTGTTGCAAACACTACACACTCTTAGCTCATGGCTACATGCTAGCATCTGCAGCTGTCCTCAGCCAGACTGTGACCATCTGTGCTCTCTGTTCAGATGTGCTTCACCTCACATTTCACCATCATTGTCAGCAGATTTGGTGAGACAATTGGGAACTCTTAATGGGAGGAATTAGTTATAAGAGAGAGTTTTATCCATGTTAAAAGAAGGGGGGGGGGAGAAATGCTACTATAATGGAAAGAGTTGGGTCTCTGTATGATTACACAATTGATGGTTTAAAATTGAACACATAATCAATTCAGCCAGGATTGACATAATGTTGATTATCATTTTGATCACCTTTATTATTGGCTGGATAATTCTTGGTTTATCCATTTAAAAGCTAATTAATATGATTGCCAAAATACAGGCCTTAGAAAAACCTATTAAAACAGATCATAGAGATATTTAGACACAGGCAGGGGAAATTAAAGGGGAACAAATCTCAGCATTGCGCTTTAAGGCTAGAGAGAAACAGTTTAAGGTTTTTAAACAACCAATTTATCCAGTAACAGTACAGGAACAACTGCTAAATGATAGATATCCCCAAAGCAGTACAAGAGCTGAATGAATTCCTGTAGAAGTGTTAAATTTAAGGATATTCGAGGAAGTGATAGTCTCATATAGCATGAATTCACCTTTTGGGAAGTAGATGTTAAACTTGCTATAGAATTATCTCAAGAATGGAGAGGTTTGGTTATAGCAGTCATGGAGAATGGTCCTCCATAACAGTATAGGAACTGGTGAAAATATGAGGTTAAGACCATAGAACAATAGATTAGGTCTAGAAGTATGAGAATCTCCCAAGAAAAACTTCTTGGAAAGCAAGATTATGATAATGTACAAAGGCAATCTCTATATGATGACCACAGTCTGGATTTGTGCCATATAGCAGTTTTGAATACTTGGGACAGAACTGGAGAAGGGGGAAAGAAAATTGAGCCATTTACTAAAGTCATACAGAGCCCAAAGGAAACCTTTACGATTTATTCAAAGATAGACTTCAGCAGTAAATGGAATAATAACAATTTCAGAAGCTAAACAAATGATAATTGAGTCTCTGGATTTCAAAAGTTCCAATGCACATTGCCAAAGGTGTAGCACCATGAGGTGTGGCTTATCAAGAAAAATCTTAACCTGCTTCTGTGTCGGGTGGGAGAATCATGGCAACTGCCTGACTCAGCTTCTTTCTCCCAGCATTCTGTTCTGTCTACTCCGCCTACATAATTTTCTGTCCTATTAAAGGGCCAAGGCAGTCTCTTTATTTAACCAATGAAATTAACACAAAACAGAATACTCTCCCCCATCATTTCCCCTTTTTCTGTTTAAACAAAAAAAGAATGGCTTTGACTTTAACATAGTAAAATTACATATAGCAAAACAGTTACAAAGCAAGAATTATAGTTACAATATAATTAACCATTCTTTAACTCCATCAAAGAATCCAAAAGGATATAATATTACATAAGCAAACAAGAAGTAAGCAACTTCCAAATCTCTAAAAATGATAGAGACATCTCACTGCCTGGACAGGCACCCAAAGTTCTTTTGTATCGTTGGGGCATCCATCTTTGGCCTTCAGGACCGTAGTTTCCAACAGGCATTTCCATGAAGCAGGAAATTCCTAAGATAGTTCAGCCATTTTCTGTTGTGTCCTGCAGAATGTCTCGTAGACGCTTTCCTAAATCAGGAACCCCGAAAGATCATCTAACCTTTAGGCAAGTTCAGCAGTTCTCTTTCTGCAGGTTCTTTGTGTCCAGTATGTAACAGCCCAGGCAAGAGCAGTTTCTTGCCCAAATGGCTATCAAACTCCATAAGGAGCCTCTTTGATGCCCATCTTCCCCTTAAAGTAGATTGGTGCTGCCAGGAGCAGACGTGTCTCATTGTCATGAAAAGCCCTAAGTTATTAAAACATTTAAAATGCCATATTCTGTAGTCTTTGAAAGATATGAAGAATGTCTATTTAACTGAAATATATTTATTTCTATATATCTAGAAATCTAACTAACATGACTACAAGCTCCTCACCAGTTATCAAATTAAGAGAAACATATACATATAACAAAATTGACCTTAAAAATCTATACCAATGCAAGTTATTCATATCTATATCATATCCCCCTTTTAATGTAAAAGAACATTTATAAACAATATCTGGGAATATGGATATAAGCCTTTTAGGTTTTTAAGTGGATTTAGTTACCACGTTGGGTGCCACTCTGTAGAAGGAGCAGCTTCAAAAAGAAAATAAGGGAGATACAGATATGACAGAATATAAGGATATATTATTGAGTCTCCTCTGAAAAGAAAAAGGAGGGTTATAGAAATAGGAGAAAAAGGTAGATTATTGAGTCTTCTTTTAAAACAAAGATGCAACTACTAATTTTAAATATTTTACATTGATATGGATTGTCATATATTGATGCAAATTTAAGGTTATCTTTTTTAGAACATGTTTTATATACATTCCTAATCTTGTTCAGGGTATTTTACTTATAGAACTCATTTAACAATGTAATGTAAATTTCTAGTCTTTGAAAATTATTATTACCAGATTATTAGAAATTCATCAATTACTGTTTAGAAGTGTGTTGAAGTCCTCAGAATTACATTAGAAACATAATGTTAAGAGCAAAGGTTTAAAGAAAGAGTTTTCTATTATGTGGCAACAAGCTAAGGAAATTATAAAGAGGAGGTGTTGTAGGAATTTCATCTGCCTGTAGTCTTTAAGTTAGTGACCCACTTGGTCATGGCCTCTTATATCATATATGCTGATGTAAAGTGCATGTCCAGTCCCTTTTCTGCTTGTGTAATTTGATTGCTGTTTCCTGTTCTAGCAGAGGAATGTGATCTGTGAGTCTACCCCTAAATAAATAACCCTTTAATTTATTCAATTCTGAGCTAGTGTGGGATTTCTTTTTTTAGAGTCCTTCTGCATTGTTAGGTATGTTTTCAAGGTCAAACAGAGGTATATTTTAGATAGATAGGTTGTCATCAAACACTTCAGAGATCTACAGAATATGGTATTTAAGATGTTTTAATAACATAGGATTTATTTATTTTTTTTGTGACAAAGAGACATATCTGTCCTTGGCAACACCAATATACTTCAGAGAAGATAATGCATGCTGAAGAAACACCATATGGAGTTTACTTTTATGTCAAAAGTAAGCCAGTTGGCAAGAAAGTGCTATTGCCTCAAGTGGTGACAATATGGTGTCCAAATTGGACAAACAGGACACAAAAGAAAGAATTGCCAAACTTTGCCAAGACAAGGTAGGACAGACCTTCAGAATATCCTGCTTCACAGGAAAGTTTGCCAGATATGCTAGGTCTGTTGATGTATGCTCCAACATTGGAGAGGTACCCTGTGTGACTGTTCAGGTAACTAGCTGTTTCTATAATAGCTCACATTTTTGGAAGTCACTTGTTTGCACTTCATTTTTGCTCAGTAATATTAATTCTTTCTCAGGTCTCAGATAGAGTTGAAGAGTTCATAGTTATATTTGCAGTTTTCCTTGTTACCAAATTCAGAAAGGGAATTCATTAAGGAAATGTAAAGTATATAAGGTTTAGAGATGCTAAAAGATAGTTTTGGTAATGCAAATTACATTAGAAAGTAAATTAGTCACAGAATTTTGGACTCATCAAGATAGGATAGATATGAAGTATTTTCTCTGAAGTTTTCATTTGCTAACAGAATAGATATTATTGATGTATTTATTGCGTGTATATATTATATATAGTTATTGTACTTATTGTATATAATTTATCTCATATTAGTTATAACCTTTTGTTATTTTATACATAAAAGGAAAACGTTGCAATATTTTGTTTGTGCTCTAATGAATAAAGCTTGCCAGGAGATCAGAGGGCAGAACTAGGTACTAGTTAACCATAGAGTTCTGGAGGTCTGAACAGACAGATAGGAAAAGATATGGCTGAGAAGAGAGAATAGAAAGTGGAATGAGGCTTGAGCTCAGCCCTCTTTCAGCAGAGGAGTTATCAGGGTAAGGGTTGTCTGTGGCTTCTCCTTTATCTCTCTAATCTTTCAGCATTTATGCCAATATCTGGCTTTGGATTTTTATTATTAAGATCATTTATAACTTGTGCAACCTTATCCAACCTTAATATGAGGGGAGATGCCTACTATTACTGAAATTCAATATGCCATGTTTGTTGAAATCCCTCGGGGGCCTGCTTCTTTCTGAAGGCAAATAAAGGAGGAGTAGGGATGGTGGAACAGGGATGTGAAGTCAGGGCCTGTAGAGGGAAAAGTGAGGGGAAACTGTAGTTGGGATATAATATATGAGAGAAGAATAAATTTACAAAACACATAGAATTTATAAAATAATAATATTTGGTATTATTTAAAACATTTTTAAATTTAATATCTTTTAATCATATTCTTTGCCATCTTCTCTACCTCCTTTCCATCCTAATTTAAGTTCTTTCTCAAATAAACAAAATACCAATATTATAACAAACCTCCAAAAACAAGAAAAACAAAATAACCCCCACACCAAACTGAACTGTAAACCAAAGCACACACAAAACAAAACTGTGGAATCCTTTATATGGTGGTCAGCTGCTCCTACACATTAGGTCTGTCCTGTAGGGGTTGATATACCCTAGGTTACTCTATTGGAGAAAAAAAGCTTTTCCCTCTTGCAGCAGGTATATGGGACAGTTCTGTTTGTAACATTTACCTTAGTGGCTATGATGTTATTCATTTATTCAGTTTTAAAATATAACAGTATTGAATATAAGATTTTCTGGGTAAATTGGGAGCATGAGTGTCAGGGAAGGAAAGGAAGGGAAAGAAGCAGAGAAAATGTATATCACAATAAAAACAATTAAAAATTTTCTTGAAAAAAGTAAAAACTAAAAAAAAATTGGAAATTACCATAGTTTTTTAAGAAAAACTATTTTATATTACTATATTATATGTCTTCTAAAAAATTATCATGTTATTGTAACTATGAAAGTTTGACAAGACAACTAAACAGAAGAAAAACAAGCCTATAAGAAGACACAAGAATCAGAGACTTAGTTGTTCACATACACAAGAATCCCATAAAACACAAGAATCAGAGACTTAGTTGTTCACATACACAAGAATCCCATAAAAAACTGTATTGAAAGCCTAGAACATACACAGATCATCCTGTAGGGGCCCATGTGAATGCTGTCTCAGTTTCTGTGACTTCATATGAGCTTTGCTCATATTAGTTTAGAGGACCTCTTTTTCTTGCTGACCTCCATCCCCTCTGGCTCTTGTACTCCTGCCATCTCTTCTGCGTGGTTTGCTGTATTCTGAGGTGAGGTTTATGGTAGAAAGATTCCATTTGAATTAGAGTATTCCAAGGTCTCACTCTGTGTAATGTTTGTGTATGTCTATATTTGTTCCCTTCTACTGAAGGAGAAATTTATTTGCTGATATGTCAATAAGGCACTGATATATAAACAAAGAAAAATCAATAGAAGTTATTTTATATTATTTTGTTGTTATTTTTTTAAGACAAGTATTATTTGGTTTTACTGTATGTTTCTTGGCTAACTAATCTTGGGTTAATGGTTGTCCAAGGTTTCACCTCATAGAGCAGGCTTTAAGTCAAGTCAACTATTCTTTGGCTTCTCCCACAATCTATTGCCCTAGAATATCTTGCAGGCAGGACACCATCATAGATAAAGGGTTGTGGCTTACTTGGTATCTACACTTTTCTTCTGAGAAGATGAAGAATATATTTCTGTACCAAAGAGGCATGAATGTAGGGATGAAGCTTCTAAGTAGGCACATGCTGGACATCTCTGTTTAATGAGTTGTTTGGGTATTGTCTTCAGTAATGGAGCCTTTCAGTCAGTTTCTAGAGAGCAACCTCTAAATTTGACAACAGCTTGAGTTGTTGGGGATTCACATGGGGCGCCTTTGGCCAACAACTCAATTATATATAACCCAGTCACATTACTGTAAGCTTTATTTGGTGATGAAAGATGGCCATTTGGGACTCTGTCTCCCCAATTATTTGGTAATGTCATTTATATCTCCTTTATATATGTTTGTGTTTTAGGAAGCCTCTTCTGTGTTATGTTTCCAAATTGCTTTTTAATTAATCTCTTCATTTTAGTTGTTGCTCCTTGTATTCCACCAAAATTGTAAGTGAAAATATATCTTCTCTACAGAAAAGTAACCAGGGTTTGGAGTGTTGATTTAATGGTTAAGAGTATTTGTTACTCATTCAGAAGAACAAGTTTGGTTCCAAAAATCTCTGTCAGGAAGGTCCTAACGGCTTGATCAAAAGTGAGACCCCAACACACTGATAACCTCATACCCAAGAACTCTGAGGTGTTTGGATTGGAAGTGTCACGCCAGCCCCTGGCATTCATCCTTGAGGCACCAATGGACCACCAATGGAGCAGAAAACTCCATCTCAAGGCCTCTCCCCCTGGGAGCTGCCTTGGTCCAAACTCTACCTCTGAGGAAGCCTGACAAATGCTGACCCCTCCTCTGTGAGGGTCAGGACCAATCTCACAGGCTATTTAGGCTGCTGCCAAGAAAATGAAAATGTGGTCTTCGGGTTTTGCATGGTCCCCCCTTCTATCTCTCTTTCCTTCACCAAGCTCCCAGCCACCAGGGAGTGCTGCAGTAAACGTGGGCAGCATTTAATTGGTCTAATTTGTTCTGATTGGAATTATTTGCATTGGTGGAGAGGCTCGTTTTAAGAATATTTCTAACAATAACCACTTGTAACTCCAGCTGCACTGCATCCATGGTCTCCTTCTGGTTGGTGTTGATACCTGAAATCACATAAGCACACACATGTAATTAAGAATGAAATTAATCTTAAAAACAAGAAAAATGGTAAACAGGTGCATTTATATTTACTCCTATTACCATTTCCAATTTTTTATTGATATTTTTAATTTGTACAAATATTTTGCTTGCATGACTGTCTGTGTATCATTGTATACCTTTTGGCAGCAAAACCCAGAAAAAAAAATGGATCAGATTCTTTGAAACTTAGGGTACAGATGAATACGGGCCACCATGTTGATGTAGGAATCAAACGCAGGTTTTATGAAAGAACAACAAATACTCTTATACACTAAGGTATCATTATTGCCTTTTGGTTTTGGCTTTATTCTAAATAATTTATTTTGTATTTCTAGACACTTTCAGTAATTATATAAGCTTGTGATTTAATTTACCTCTTTTGATTTTTACTTTGAAATATCTTCAAACTCATGGAAGAATTGCAAGGAAACTGAACAAAAAGGATTATATTTCAATACAGCTCACCAACCAAAAGCATTTTGTTACATTTGCTTTTGTTGTCTTTTTCAGTATCACACTTCGTGTTTGTGTAAATATACACATATGTGTATTGTACAAACAAGTGCGGATATCATATTTCAGATGGTTTAATGTTGAAATGCAAGCATTGTCATTCCTCCCATGACTCCTAAATAATTCAGTATATATTTATTGCAAAGAAAAGAAATAGAAAAAAGAACTATGTCAAAAGAAGTAAAACATCTGCAAAATAAATTTGTGTAATTTATTATTTTATAATATTTTAGTACATGGTATAAGTTTAAGAGTTAAAAATTACTCCAATATTGTTTCTTGATACACTTTCCTTATGTGGTTGCCCATAATACAATTGCTTTTTAATCTAAACAAGTCTTACTACTTTTCTTTATTTCTTTGTAGTTAATTTTGAAGAATTGGACCAGTGGTATTTAAAATTTCTGTCACATTGTATTTGCTGGTGAATCTTCATTATAAGAGTAAAGTCATGAATATTTTACAGTAATATGTGTAAGTGACTTCTTGTCCTTCCTAGTGCCTCACATCAAAAATGACACGGCACTAATGTGCTCATTATTGATGTTCGCTTAACTATGTCTCTGGTTCCCAGGTGTTAAATAGTATTTGATGAGATATGTGAAGTTGCATAAATATTCCCCTTTAATATAAAATTGTATGTGATATTTTAGTAATGATTTATACTTAAAGTCATTACTTCCATGGTGACTGTATTATTTCATTATGGCTTCCCCATCTATTTGATTATTTGCTTACATACTTCCTTGTTGATATGTCTTAAATCTTTTACTCTGGATTTGTGAAATTGTAGAGTATGAAATTAACTGAGGCCTGTTCCTATTAGGACTTGTTTTTCACTTGATTGGTAAGTATTTTCTTTTTCTCATGTTCCTTCTGGCATATCTTCTACATATACTTCTTATCAAGCCATATTGCCAATGAGTCCCATTTTCGTTAACAAAATAAAATAGGATATTATACAAAAATATTAATTGTCTAAGTTTGGGTTACTGTAACAATGTAACTTAAGCTGAGTAGTTTATAAACATTGAGAATGAATTGTATCCACAATCAAAATCAAGTTAGTAAGAGATTTAATGTATACTGGCACCTGTGTTATGCATAAATAATGCCTTCTGTAGCATCACATGAAAGGACAGAAAAGCAAACAGGAACTAGCAGAGACCCTCACACTCTTTAGTAAATTCAGTGACACCAATCATAAAACTACTATCTAAACAAACTATTCATTTACATTTGGAATTAAGTTTGCTATGATTTTAGAGAGATATAAACATTCGAATCATAAGATTTTTGTCAACTTCAATTACTGACTTCGAACCCACAAATACCAAAAGTCCCCAATATTTACCTTTTTCTAGTAACATCTCAAAATACTAAAATCCAGAATATCATCAAAATACCCTGAGATAGATGAGCTTTTACCACTAACTGGACTTAGAAATGAAGAGAATTCAAAAGATACACAGATTTCTCTCCTTTCTTACACATCTTTATGTGTCTGCAATGCATTATTCAGAGTCTTAGGCAAACACTGTTTGTAATAGGGGCACACCAGAACACACACAATTACATTACCAATGTACCTGGGAAGTAAGGAAATGATCATCTTAACTTCCACAGGGATTACAGGCAATATTTTCTACCCCAAAATAACCACTGAGAATTCGTATTAACTACATTCACCATCTGAAAGAGCAGGTATGTTTATATCTCTTGAATCCTGAAGCAAAGAAAATGAAAATGTCTACTCCTCTAGTAGACAATCCAGACTTCCTAGAGGAAGCAGAAATTAGGATTATAGTGTACACTACTCAACTTTTTAAAATTTTTCCCATTTTTATTCATGGATTGCCTGTAATTTACATTTTACCACCAGTGTCATACATACTTACAATACTGAAAAGTGTTAGGCAGTCCTCTCTGAGTAGTACAAATATGATTTGATTGTTAATTGATTCACAACTCTCCAGTAAATAACAGTGTGTCTCACTCAGTTAAGAATTGGTGATGACTTATGGATTACATATATTCCCAATTTATATATCTCCTTAAAATGCACTTATCAATTGAGCTTTCTAAAGAAACTGAATATTATCTAAAAGAGTAAAGCTCATTATTGCTTTATTGCATTTTCTCTAAAATATTTCTGCATTTCCTGCAATATGTTAGGTTATGCACACAACAGTCCACTTTTAAGGTGACACATCATTATTTATACATTTGAATAGTTTATACCTCAGTAGGAAAGACACATTTGGCATTTTAACACAAAATGGCAGGAATGTTCAAGTTTTCTTGAAATTCCTACATCGTGTAAGAGGAGGAAATTACTAAACCATACTCCAGGAATTCTTTTTTAATGTCTACAAGGAAAAGTCAAAGTGTTTATATATCTATTAAGTTCTCATTTAATGCCACCACCACCAAAGGTCTCAGGATATCTTCAAGAAACCCTCTGTCCTAAGAACAATTACTTTAATAGATAAGAACACATCAAACTATGGGGAAAAATGATTGATTCTTTAAGATGAGTTCTGGAATACTCACAAAGCAGAGAACATATCTATCAGCATAAACTTGAAAAGTTTGATGAAAGATGATCAAATGAATAAGTAGAAGAAATTAGTAGTTCCTGATAAGGAAATAAATACACAAACCAAAATCCCAGAAATGTTTCCTACAGCCTATGAAGTCTTAGAGTATTAGTAACACTTTATGTTCACTGGTTGCTAGACAGCAATTGGTAGCAACTGTATTATATAATCTTTATTAAATTGATATTTTGTTTTATTTTAAAATTAAAATATAATTACTACATCAGTTTATTTGTTCTCTTGCCTCCTGCTTCTAATCTTTCCCATGTACCTCAGTTTGTATTCCATCAAATTCATGACCTCCTTTTATTTGTTTCTTTGTTATTAGACATATCTATCTATTTCTGTCTATCTATCTGATACACTTGTGTGTATGTGTGTCTCCCTTTCTCTCTATCTCTTACACACAGAAATGCACAAACACATATACCTGCTCAGCCCATATAACATTAGCTGTATGACTATGACTTTGAGTATTGGATAACCAACTGGGATCTCTCTTCTGGGGAAGACTCTTTCTCCTTCTCTTAGAATTCCTTAACTGCACAGAGTATCTCTACACAACCTTTTTACTTGTAATCTTGTTTATAAATTACTCCCAAACACCAAAGACTCATTGAGAATAGGGGACTGGATTTACTTGGTAGCCTCAATTCTCTAATAATAGAATTACTGAAAATAGCAACAGGTGTTGTTTATTGAATTATTGAATGAATGAGCTAATGTCAACTGTAAACTCAACATGAATTACAGAGTTGATATAAGAATAAAAAAGTATAAATCTCTCTAGTGAGAGGAGAGGCTCCAGAGCAAGTTCTCAGCTGACACTTATAGATTCTCTTCCCTCTGGTTTTAATAAGGATAAGAAGTAATGAAGGTATAAATCAATTTAATAGCTTAAACGTTCTTTGACATTCTAACAGGCTCTTCACTATTAATGCAATTTAAGATATGAAAACATTGAGTAGAATTAGTAAAAAGGAATATAAACAACTTGAGACAAGTTTCAAGACAGCATGCTGGGCAATTACCAATCTACATCAAAACTGATGGCCCTGATGTAAGCGCCCTCCAAGTCAGACTGCTACAATCTGTCTGCAGCAACAGAGCACACACATGGCATAGCTGTCGGCACAGCATGAAAACCATTTGCAGGCTTTGCTTTCAGATGCTTTAGTTGTTATTTTTGTTTTGTCTAGACCTAAGAACAACTGATTTTTTTATACATTCTGAGAGATTTATTCAAAATTGTACTTGTAGAAAAGGGGTTCAAATCTACACAGTACTGGTCTGAGAATTTTGCATAATAATGACTTATTTTTTGCTCTGAAGCTATGTTAACATTTCCATAAAACCAATTGTGACTTATGGTAAAAATGATTATGGGCTTTTAACATATCTAACTTTTCAAATGAAGAAGAAAAATTGTTACATGTCATTTCTTGCTCCTTTTTGAAAGGTGCATTATTGAATTGACATCATAATTCTGCTTTAGGGTTCTGAGAAAGAACCTTCCTCTCCCCAGATAGTTATAAAATAACTGAGAGGAGGCAGAGAGCAGAAAGAGGGCACAAAACATGATGCCAAGAGATGCTTCTTTAAAGGAGCAGTGCTTCCTGTTCCAGCTTAACCATTCCTGGCTGATATAGTTCCTTATATAGACAGGACCTTCCTGAAAATGCAATCACTTCCATCCCTGTCAACTCAATATTTGTGTCTTGATGCTTAAAGCATTAAGAAAAGTTTTTATTCATACATAGACATCTCTTTCATTTCCATCCCAGTCATTGAAAATAATTATATCGATTTGATGGAGGAAGGTCATTGGCTAATAAAGAAACTGCCTTGGCCCATTTGATAGGTTAGAACATAGGTGGGTGGAGTAAACAGAACAGAATGCTGGGAGGAAGAGGAAGTGAGCTCAGACGCCATGCTCCCCTCTCCTGGGCAGATGCGATGAAGCTCCAACCAAGGATGGACGTAGGCTAGAATCTTCCCGGTAAGCGCACCTCGGTGCTACGCACATTAATAGAAATGGGCCAGGCAGTATTTAAATGAATACAGTTTGTGTGTTGCTATTTTGGGGTATAAGCTAGCCAGGCGGCCGGGAGCCGGGCTGTGGGAAGAGGCCAGCAGCTCCTACTACATTGATTGATGATGCACTAGAGCTCAGGATAAATAAGTTTGGGGTTAGGAACCATCTCTTCCACCACACAGGTCAGATGACTATCGTGTATGTCACTGACCTAATGACTCCTGGGATATTTTGTCTTTTTCCTTCCTTTGAACATGGCACCATTTCAATAAAAGTGACAATGTTCACTCCGTTTGTTAGTGCAGTTAAATGAGGACCCATGTTTCAAGTTAATGCAGCAAAGCCCTTTACTTAGAAGGCCTGCTGTATGAATAAGTTAGAAGTAACTTAAAGGAATGTTCTTTAGATCACAAAGGGCTAGAAAAAAACATTTAAAAGTTCCAGTCAATTCTTATAGAAGTATTATTATTTATCTAATGACAAAATGCTAATACTCTATTTTGGTTAACACGGACTCTGCTAATTCTGTCCCTGATCTAATAGGTTTAATCTTACAAAATTCCACCAAATCAGGCATATGTAAACCCACCCACCAAATAAAAGCACCAGTTCTTTAAAATTTAAGTAACTTGTAGGTAACAGTTTCTATCTTCTGCTCATCTGACTAAACAGCACTCATTTAACTACAATTTTGTACTTATTTTAAAAATTCTTAACACCAACAATTTTAGTATTTGAAAAGTAAGCACTATCGTCTACAATATTATAGAGATCTGAGGTGTGTTATCTAGACTGATACTATTGAAAAAACATGAATACTTAAGAGTTGTGTGTGTGTGTGTGTGCATTCCACATATTTTATTATGTGTATAAGACACAAAGAAGAAAGACACACACAGAGACAGAGAGAACAATCAACAGTGAAAGGAATGTTAATTTTATGGGGTAGGAAAAGACATCAACAATCTTAGTCACGTACAAAAATTGAAAATTCATCAACTATTTATAGTTTAAATACAACCCCCATCAAAACCCCAATATAATTTCTCATAAAAATTTGAAAATAATACAAAAATTCTAAATTTCATAAGTAACACAGAACAAACACTAAAGATAGCCAATACATTCTCAACAATAAAAGAACTGTTAGCAGTTTCACCATCCTTGATTTTACATCATAATGCAAGGCTGTTAAAATTTTAAAAATGGTGTAGAACCAAAACCCCACAGGTAATCCCATGCATTTATGGCCACTTCTTTGACTAAGAAGTTAAATTATACCCCTGAGAAAAAAAACATCATGTTCAATAGATGGTGTGGTCAGCTTGACATTTACATATAGAAAAATAAAACTATATCCTTATCTCTCACAGTACACAAAGACTACCTCAAAATAGACTTGGAACTTAAAACAAGAGCACAATGGAACAGAAAAAAATAACAACATCTTGAATTTTGCAGGAAAATGGATGGAGCTAGGAAACCTTATTTTTAGTGAGGTAACTCAGACACAGAAAGACAATTATCACATGTACTCACTCATAGGTGGTTTTTAAATATAAAGCAAAGAAAGGCAGCCTACAAACCACAATCCCAGAGAAGTTAGACAACAATTTGGACACTAAGAGAGACTTATATAGATCTAATCTACATGGGAAGTAGAAAGTAGAAAAAGACAAGATCTCCTGAGTAAATTGGGAGGATGAGGATTAGATGGGGAATATTGAAGAGGGGAGAGAAGAGGCAGGGAAGGGAGCAGAGAAAAATGTAGAACTCAATAAATATCAATTAAAAATGTATAAAAAGAGTTGATGTCCTTTTATGTATGTGTTACTTTTATTGGTTGAATATAGAATAGGCATATGCCAGTCAGCTGCTGAGGAAATAAGACATGTAGAAAATGAGGTAAAATCAAGGTCGTGGGGCAATACATAGACTAATAGAATTGGGTTACTTTAAGATATAAGAGCTACCTAGAAATGCACCTAAGCCATCAGCCAAACAGTATTGTAATTAATATAGTTTCTGTGTGATTATTTAGGTCAGGGCAGCTGGGAAATGAAAGCACAGTCTTTGTACATCATTTCAGACCCTGAATAGAGGAGAGAATATGGAATACATTTGATTGTATAGGCACTGTGTGAACAATGTTCTAAATGGAGCCCCATGTTCTTTGCTACAATTTTCACAAGAACTGAGATTAGAAACAACTTACATACTCATAACTGATCATGAAAATTGCATTTTCACAATGCAATATTATTCACCTGCTAAGAAAAATTAAATTTGCATGAAAATAGAAGCAGCTAAAAACAATTATTCTGAGTCAAGTAACAAGACATATAAAAGAAAAAATATGATTACTCTCACCCATGGGCAATAGTGTTAAATCTTCCAATATGTGGATTGCATTTTGAGTTCTCATGTGGGTCAGATTAGTAAGGGGCCATAGGGAGGTGTATTTCAAGAAAGGGAAGAGTAAACATTGTTCAGGAGATAACAGAGCAGGAAGCATTAAACTGGTGTATAAGATAGGAGGGAATAGTGGGATCCTATCTCAAAAAATATTTTATTTTATTTTTCTGTGTATTGGTATTTTGGCATATTCAGTGTAAAATCCCCTATACATGAAGTTTCAGATGGAACCACCATATCCAGAACTTGACAGAAAAATCTTGAGTATACATTAGAGCACCCATGTTTGTTTATATACACAATCTGTGAGTATTCTTTATCACTAATTATATTACAACAATCTTTGAATTTATGACAGAATGGGACTTGTACTCATTTAATGAAAACAGAGATGAAGTATATAAGAAGTACAATATGAGATAACCAGAGGAAAGTGAAGATACATCTTGTCAGACCTTAGATTGAGGTGAAGTAACCTGAGAAGCAAACAGCTGTATTCTGGTCCTGGTTTCTTCAGAAACAGTTATCCCCTCTTTAGGTCATAATACTACAATTCATCTTGATAGTCTACAATTTGAGAGTATTTTTCCACTGATTTTTTTTCAACTGAGAAGATAGAAATTGAGGAGAAACCCATGAATAGTGATGAAAAACAGTAGAATAATTATGAGTTAACTCCCCTGGGTATTTAAGTTTTGCTATGGGTAGAATAAAAAAACTTGATCTGTAATGTTTAATATTGCCTCCTTGTGTAAGGATTTTTAACCAAATATTAATAGATCACCTCATATCTTAAGGATTCACAATACATATTATAATAGTAAATCCTAGTACACAGTGGGTGATCTGCTTGGCATGTACCATGGAGACTAAGATCTTCATATGCTGGTAAAGTAAGCAAATCATTCAAAGATTTTATGCAATCTTATTTGCAGAATATTGCAGAATCAATATTACTTTCTCTTAATACACTATTTTTCTTTAAACTCATGTTTTAAGCCTACTTCCCAAAGTATGTGGTAACTATAAACAACCAGTTGTTATTCCTTAAATGTACTTTTAAAACATCATGTTTTTTTTTCTTTTAGAGCTTATGTTAAATCAGAACTCCAATGCAGATAGGTGGAGATTTAAACAAACATCACTGAAATTAGAGCAAGAGAATGAAAAATTTGTATGTAGAAAATCCAGACAAAATGACAAGTCAACAGTCTGGATGAAGCTATGGAAACCAGATGAGAAACTTGGTGTACCAGGATTAAGAGGGCTTTTGCCTAGAAACCACATCTCTTCATCTGGAAATGTGTGGAAATGCCATGACTGCCAAGCATCTCAGTCACTGTAAAACTAATTGTTGGAACAAAGTATGCTTTAGAAGCAGGAGGGTGTGTTGTGTACATAAAGATGTGTATGATACCATGCCATTGATAACTAGAATTTGTTTTGAATATTCCTATTTAAAAAATTTGCTTTAAAAAACTTAAACATTTAATATTGCATCTACTCTTTTCCTGACCTCCCTACAGCAAGTCATTATTACTCTTTTCTACTGTAATGTGATGAATTAACCTGAAGTATTGTTTAAAATGGGGATAACTTTTCAATAAAAATTATTTGCAAAGCCTACATATATCAGTTTTTATAATACATTTATTAAACCTTTTTTTTGTTTCAGTGAATTGTTGCTTATAGCCTGATTTTTTCCAACCAATGAGTTTTGTCCCTTTTCTTGATATACATGTGCTCATATGAAGATTTAAAATCCTTGAAGGAACAATGACAAAATAGATCCTGCTATTAAATACATCTAAGAATTCTAAGCTTTGTGTTTGAGTCTAATACCTGAATTTTTTTTTTTTTTTCTGAAATGACGAAGGCAAACACTCACTTCTTAGTCATGAGTTTGTACAGGCAGAATCAAAGACATTGAAAAGAATACAAGTAGATCATAAAATATCTACAACATTTTTCTAATTAGTTTGTGTTTCTTCAGTTAAGTACTACTATTTTTTACTTCATTTTTCTATTTTATTTTAGTTTATACCTGAGACAATATTTTACACTGTAACATAGGTTGACCTATGTTACATGACTAGCTTGCCTTGTCCTTCTGGATATGGGGCTTACGGTCAATACTTACTGTCTTACTTGACAACACATGACACAACCATCATAAACTTTTCTGGAGTTGAGTTTGTATATTGTTCAATGAGCCCTTATTGTTCTTTACAGGCTTAATTATGAACTTGGCAAATTCATTTCCTTAATTGTTTGTTTGTTTGTTGTTTTGTTTTTCAAAAAAGGATTTCTCAGTGTAGCTTTGGAGTCTGTCCTAGAGCTCATTCTTTAGGCCAGGCCAGCTTCAAACTAAGAGAAATCTGCCTGCCTTTGCCTCCCAAGTGCTGGGATTAAAGCATGGGCCACCACTGCCTGGCTGAATTCTTAACTTGAGATGCAACTGTGTTTGGAGTTGGCTAATATTAACACCTTTTCAAAAGTTATTAAAGCGAAGTGGAGTTTTCAAAAGTGAGAATCTATTCCAGTTCAAGTGGTATCCTTATAAGAGAAAGGTCACTAGAGCAGTATCTTCTTGCATAGAACTGTCAGAAGGCAGTGGGCTATAATCCAAGAAGTGAATCCTTATCAGAAACACCTTAGTTTGGAACTTCTAATTTCTAGAAACAAGAAGGGGGAGAAATGTCTCCTGTTAAAGCCTCCCATCCCATGGCATTTTGCCAAGGCAGTCAGTAATGAATAACACAGCATGGGAATTAGATCTTCCAGGTGTCACGATTTCCAATTTTGCAGTGTTGATTTTTTAAATTTTATTTATTTATTTACTTATTTAGATTGGTTTTTTGAGACAGGGTTAGAAACACAAAGACCATGAGAGGATAGGTGACCTATTAGAGCTCTTCCTATTCCCAAAATTTAACACTGATACTATTAGAGCCATAGGGTGAAAATCTTAAACTTAATAAGTACCAGAAGCTGATATATAAAAACGCAGATATTACACTGCAGGACATTTGTCTATGAGAGGACTTTCTGAATAGGACTCTATTTGCCCAAAGAATTATGGCCAACAATTGATAGGTGAGACTTACTTCATAAACTAAAAAGTGTCCATAGAGTTAAAGAAACAGACTTCACTTGGTATGGAGAAATCCCCAAAAGTAGGAGAGAAGCTTTTTCAGATATATATATATATATATATATATATATATATATATATATATATATATATATATATATGACAGATAATATCTAAAATATGTCAATAACAAAAAAACAAAAAAAGCAGAAAAATAGTTAAAAACTAAAAGAAAAGATTAACAAAAAAAGAACAACTTATTAAAAATGTTTAAGAAGTATCTCAAAAAACATTCATTCCTCTGCCACAATAACTAGGAAAATGAAAAATCAAAACTACTTTAAGGTTTTATCTTAACCCACTCAAAATAGTAAAGTTCAACAAAACAAAGAACAAATGTTGGAGGAGCATAGGGGAAAAGAAAATTTTATTCACTGTTGGTGGCACTGGAAACTGATGCAGCCAGTGTGGAAATCAGTGTGGACAGTTTTCCACAAGTTAAAAATAAATCTACCACGTGGCCCAGCTGGACCACTGTTTAAGAGACTCTACAAAAACTTCATACTTTGTGATCTTACCCAGAAAGAAAAAAAAAAATGTGGCATGTACTCTCTCACCTGAGGCTTCTAGCTCCAAGTCTTCAGATGTGAGTACTACCAGATCCGTAGTTACAGCAGTGCCTGGAATAACTGTAGAACCTTTGAAAGTAAAACAGACCATTGTCAGAGTAAGGAGTGGGGGAGGAACATAGAGAGCAAGTGATCAGGGGAATAGAAAAAAGATGGAGGACCCTAATGAGAGAGTGGAGAGGGAAGTAAATACAGAAGGAGAGAAGAGGTTTAAAAGAACAATGTCTGAAAATCCATAAAGAATTATTCTATTAACTATCCCCATAAATAAATCCTTGAGATCATTACTTGGGTATAAGTTCTGAATGAATGAAAGTAGCTGTTGTCTTAGTTTGGGCCAATTGCTGTGATAAAATACTATGGCCAAAACCAACTTGAGGAGCAAAGATTTTCTTTCATTTTACAAGATTCAGTTCCTATTCCACCGCTGGGGAAAATCATGGCAAAAACTCAAGCAAGAGATGTACTTGACTCAAGGTCTGAAGCAGAGGCCATGAAGGAACATTGTTCACTGGCTTGGTCCTCATGACATCCACACCATGCTTTCCTGTCCCACTCGGGGATGAGCACCTTCAGTGGTCTGGGATCACCCACGTAGATCATACTTAAGAAAAATGCCCTGTGGATCTATGTACAGGCAGTCTGATGTAGGCATTATCTCAACTGAGGTTCTTTTCCCAGAAAACTCTAGCTTGTGTCAAGTTGATATAAAACAAACCCGAAACAGGGTGGACAGGCTTCAGCCAGAGTAGTGACCAAGACAGGTTGAGATCTTCCCTGTTTTGCTTTCTACTTGAAGAGTCAAACATCTGTCCATATATCTGACAATCTGGAAAAGTGTATTGACAATGCTGTTTCTACTTGAAGAGTTAAACATCTATCCATATATCTGACAATCTGGAGAAGGGTATTGACAATGCTGTTTTTACACCAAATATTTTTCAATATTTTATTCCACTCCTGGAATAAAACCTTAGAGAAGTATTAGAAGTCTCTTATCGATGGTTAGCTTTATCTAATTTTCACTTTATTTTTCACTGGAATGAAAAAGAACTTGTTGGGAAAAGCAGTGGCCTTATACCTAAGGTTTATAAGCCTTTTCCAGCAAAGGTAACTCAACTTATAAATATAAATCATATTATTTTAAGTGGAAATAAAAGACTATGTTTCTTTATGGATCCTTAAAACAACCTCAGTACTACATTCCTCCTTTAGTTTTTTCTTCTTCCTTTCCTAGATAAAGTTCCTCCCTGTTTTTTCCATCTCTCCTACACATAGTACCTGTGTCCTACTATGTCCCTCCACCATGTGATCTTTTTTTTTTTTCACACTCTAGTTCTAAAGGTTCCACATGTCAAGGAAAAATTATTCAAAATATTGGTCTTTGGGAAACATTTCAGATTCAAACCATGATAACGTAAGAGCCAGTGTGTGGAAGTAATATGCACCTACACCCAAAGTCAAAATGTTTCAGTTCTAATCATGCATTCTGTGCCTGTTAATTTATGAGTAGGACACTGGCACTGAACTATGGAAGTGTTCCTTCGGTTCCTGCTAACAGAGAGAGTGTTATGCTACTGCTTTGCAACTATGGGTCCTAAATCTTAAAAACAAATTTTTAACCAATAATCATTAAAATATTCATAGTGGTCCCTTTCTTTTGAATAAAATTAACAAGTAAGTACTTTAAAACCCCTGAGGTGGAACTAAAACCTTTATCATTTGCAATGGTTCTTCTAGGAGTGCAACACAACCTATTATAATAAGTAATTCAAGATCTAAAACCTGATTCAAATATGAGGAATAATAAGGAATTTTGATTGCCAATTAGGCTGGATAGTTTTCCCCTCCTGCTCTTCACTTTTGCTTCTTTTCTCTCTCTCTTCAAAAAAGAGTATTGACTATTTCAACCACTCCACATAAGTAAAATTTCTGTTAATGGTTCCAATGTATCAAGTAACTATGGCCACCTGTCTTATAGTATTAACTGCTTTTTATATAGTCTCAATTACCCGTGCTATGCCCCAATGTGATTGCCTCTCCTACCACTGGCTGCAGAACCAAATGACCACTCAACTTATTGGTATTGTACCTCTGCTATTAATGGCACTATTCTCGTTTCACAAGCAACTCATTCTCCCTACTACCATGCTTTCACCACCCAAGGATATAAGGACAAAATAAACACTTCCCTTTATTTTCTTAGAATTAAAAACCCACATGTAGATGAAACACAAATAGGAGAGGCATAAATGCATTAAAGGAAAAATTATTAGAATTTGATGAATTAAGATAGGCAAAATTACATATTACAAGAAGTGAATAAAAGCTCAAGGAACATAAGAAAATTCATAAAAGATTGCTAGGACTATGGAGATATATATATATATATATATATATATATATATATATATATATATATATCTGAAAGCAATTGAAAAACAATCAGAAAAGGCAAATGGAAAGAAAGAAGACAGAGAGATGACAGAGCACTGCAAAGTTTATTTCTAATAAAAAAGGCAACAAAAACCTACAATAGAATTTGAAAGGTTAGAGTAAGAATATGCTGATGTAATGCTAATGCTATGTTAATGACAATAGTCTGAGCCTTTTAAAGGAAGAAAAATTTCACAAACCAAATTTTTAAACTAAAATCAATTAATGTGTATTTCACACAAATGGCATGTTCTAGTATCACATTTATTAGAACCATTTGTTTAACAGCATTACGCAAGCTACACTTTGTGCCCTAATAAATCCATGGCAATTAACAATTAATAAATCCAGAGATTTTAAAGGCTACTCATTAGCAAATTAGTTTTTACAGAATGCCTTTGAACTTTAAATTGAGTCCTTTTAAAGACTTAATTACTATTTAGCCCAAACACTGAGAGTTGGCTTTTATTAGAACTGATTTTTGATATTGTGCATAACCTATTTCTATAAATCTCAGCATGCTCTTGGCACTACTCTCAAACACAGAACTGTAAATGCATAAGCAGCAGCCATTTCCAGACCACACAGACTTCAGCAATCATATCCTGTAACCTGCAGTCTTCCATCCATTTATCAATCTTAATTAAAGATTAAATTTCAGACTGACTGAAATATTTATGCG
Organism: Microtus ochrogaster; assembly: GCF_000317375.1. Classification (NCBI taxonomy): domain Eukaryota; kingdom Metazoa; phylum Chordata; class Mammalia; order Rodentia; family Cricetidae; genus Microtus; species Microtus ochrogaster. Next base: position 1,163,342 of record NW_004949137.1, on the reverse strand, counting down.
CATTCAAAAATCACATAGATATAGATAAAAATGATAGTATGTGAACTGATAGTTCTACTATTTTCCCTAAATTCTATGTTCAAATCCATTTTAAAGCATTATTTCATCAAATGGCCTCTTCTACCTTCAGAATAAATCATGATGTAACAACTTCCAGTTTTTTCCATCATGAACATTGAAATCCAAATAGCTAATAGCTGGAAGCTCTTGCTCAAATTTTAACAACTTTTTAATGTTTTAATAAGTTTTCTTTTATCTGCCCTACACTCACACAAGGTCAGAACAGTAAGCTATCATGTGACTTTCATGATTTCATTTTCTTTCCCAGGGACTCCCTATCTCAACATTGAAAAAAAAAAAGCACTGATGGAGTTATAGTTGTTCTATTGTAAAACATGTGATGAGTATGGGTTTCATTTCAAGACAAAGAAGGAGGAGGAATTGATGGAACAGATGATACTCGACATTCATGCCGTGAGTTGCATTGCTATGTTCTATATAAACATGCATAAAGTGTGTGGGATATGGATAAGGGAAAGTACACAATTGTCTAGATAATAGGTCAATGGGTATATGGGATAGCTGTGTCCCTTCAGTTCATTTTTTATGTGTGCTTAAACCTGCTTGGTGAAAAATATTTTTAGAAGCCCCTGCTATGATTTAAAAGATGTGCTATGTGATCCTTTTCCTTGGAGCTGCTTTCATTTCCTTTTATACAGCTCTACCCTTGCTTAGTCTTCTCCAGTCTCAGTGGCTTCATGCTGTTCCTCAGACATAGCAAGCTGACTTTTTCAAAGGGTCTTTGTACTGTTTCGAGCTATCTGAAATCTTCTGCCCCAGGTATAGCTGCTTCTTTTCCTTCATTTTGTGTCTGCACAGGTGGATACCACTTAACAACACCTTTCCAACTGTCCTACTTAGGAAAACCCTGCAAAATCGTTCTTCTCCACTTTGTTTTCTGCTTAGTTTCCATCAGAGCACCAACTGAAAATAAATTGATGAATTTACTAATATAGTTCTTTTTCCCAAGAAAAAATGTAAAATCGGTATAAGCAAATATTTATCAATATTTTTGTTTACTTCTCTATCTTCTGAGCTTTTAGAAATCCTAATAAATAATGGGTGTCTAACAAATAGAATGAATGCATTATACACACATGAAAACAGTGTAACTTTAATAATAATAACTATTTTACATAAGCAGTTGCTTACAGAGTTCATTCCTACTACTTTTATGTCTTCCATGGAGACTAAAGAACCCCCTGATTGTGTAGATTAGTGATTTGGGGAATAAAAATTCAGATAAAATATACATCATTCTGTCCAAGTATGTACAAATTTCTTAATATTTTACCATCTTATGTTGTCATATTTTACTCATATTTTGCCTATATTTAAATATAATACTCTTAAATATAAAATAATATGGTAATATGTTAATGAATGTTCATAGCAATGTTCTCCTAATTGAGATCTTTATCATGTAGCAGGACTGATTAAGACTTGGGAAATTAACAACTTATGTGTCTCAGGAAATTACTCAACTCACAACATTCTCCAGGTCCTTTCTCACATATAAATAATAAGAACTTCTATAGAGAGAAAATTAACCAAACTACAGAGCTTCCTGAATTAGTTCTAGAATTCAGAAATCATTATCTAAGCTTGAATAGGTTTTTCATTGATATAGTTACTTTTGACTCATCCATGCCCTTGCGAGGAACCCCTGACCTATACTTCTGCAAGTAACAGAAAAATGAAATAAAATAAAATTAAACCATTGACTAACTAAACCACCAAATTAGATTTTAATGTCTTTACTTTGGTCTGTCATCTGTGTTCTATGTGGAGTCAGTAGACATTTGTTCATATCTCCAAAGTGAAAATTATACAATAGTAATCAATGTTTAAATTTAGCTAATATATTACAAACTAATGTATATAATGTATAAATATTAAAATAATTTGCTAATACCTTCATAAATGCTATGTGGCAATTCAATCTATAGAATTATAACATGAAAGTATTAATATGTTTGACAGGTGTCTACAATGACAATATATGACACTATTTTTGCTTAATAATTCAAAATTTGGCATATGGTAAAAATTGTCTGGAAGAACCTGGAAGAAGCATGAATATAATCAAAATAAAATTTAGATTCACGTTCTCATTTAGCTTCTCTAGGATTGAGAATTATAAGCTCACTGTCCTTTAAATATGGCTAGAAACCAAATATGAGTGAGTACATCCCATGTTCCTCTTTTTGAGTCTGGCTTACCTCACTCAGGATAGTGTTCAGAATGATGACTGCATGCTGTCAACAACACACTGCAATTTCTTCATGCTTATTTGTCATTATGTCCATATTTATATTATACAGTATTCCTGAGAAATGTAACTTCTGGGAAAGATAAAACTTTGACAAGTCTCCAATCTTGTTGCAGGGCAAGGACGCTGTTTGTCCTGGCTGCTGCCTAGCTTAGCCATAAAATAGCCACACAGAAACTGTATTAATTAAATCACTGCTTGGACCATTAGTTCTAGCTTCTCATTGGCTAAATCTTACATGTTAATTTAACCCATTTCTATTAATCTGTGTATCGCCCCATGGCAGTGGCTTACCTGGAAAAATTCCCAGCATCTGTCCCTGGCAGATCCATGGTGTCTCCTACTCTGTCCTTCTTCATCCCAGCATACAGTCTAGTTTTCTTCCGCCTATTTCTATTCTTCCCTGCTGTAGCCTCAAAAAGGACCTCCCAGACTATTTTCCCTTTTCTGTTTAAACAAAAATGAAGGTTTTAACATAGTAAAATTACATATATTAAAAATTATCAAGCAAGAATTACAGTTATAATATTTCTACTTACCTTATCTTTTATCATAACTAAGGAAAACTATAACTATATCTATTTATCTATTTTTCAACTTCTTCAAAGTCTCCAGAAGGATATAATATTACCCAAGTCAACAGAAAGTGCACTGTGAGCTACTTTCGAAAACTCTAGAAATGACAGAGACCTTTCACCGCTTGGACAGTCACCCGAAGTTCTTCTGTACCATTGGGGCATCCATCATCAGCCTACAGGCCCATAGTATTCAGCAGACTTTTCAATGAAGCAGGAAATTTCAAAGAGTTCAGTCACTTTCTGCTGTATCCTGCAGAATGTCTCACAGACTATTTCATAAAACAGGAACACTGAAGGATCATCTTACCTTTAGGCAAGTTCAGCGGTCATTTCTCTGCAGGTACTGCATGTCCTGTTTAGCACTACAGGCAAGAGAAGTTTCTTGCCCAAATGGCTAACCAACTCCAGAAGAAGCCTCTTCGAAGTCCATCTTCCCCTTGAAGTAGCTTCTGGTGCTGCCAGAAGCAGGTGTGTCTCACTGTCATGAAAAGTCTTAAGTTCTTAAACATTTTAAATGCCATATTTTGAAGGTCTCTTAAAGATTTGAAGAATACTATCTAACTGAAATATATCTCTATACTCATAGAAAATCTAAAATGACTACAAGCTTAACAATTACAGATAACTATTAACTTATATTTCTTAATTATACATTACATTTTAAATGAGCTACAGAAGCACAATACCTTAATTAAGAAATACATATACATATAACAAAATTGACCTTAAATTTGTATCAATAAACCAAGATCTTTACAAATACAATTATTCATATCTATATTATATTCCCCTTTAAATGTAAACAAATAATCATAAACAATATTTGGGAATGTGGGCATAGTTATTTCTCTCAAAACTGCTTCCTCCTGCTTGGGGGCACTATTAATCAGGTCTTTTATGGTGTATCCTGGGTGCTAGGTTCATCTCGGTCAGCGGCTGGGCAAAGTATTTTCTTTGTGGGGGTGTTCACATCAATCATTCAGGGGGTCTTGTTCCATAAAACCATATTGGTCTAGAAGCAATCCACAGGTTCTCATCTTTGCTGAAAACAAAAGAAGAACCTCTTTTCCAAAGCACCATATCCTTAGACCCAAATTCTGAAGTCAAGATAATATGCATGCTGGTTGAGCTTAGCAGCCAATACAATGAAATGTCTCTCTGTACTTAGCTCCTTCACAGTCAAAAATTTTAAAGAAAACACAATAATATATATAGTCCAGACACTCTGTGAATTTTCCATTTTTACATGGCTTGTTTTTCTTTACCCCTTTTAATCCATGATTACCTACAATCAGTCTCTTTAAAGACCTTACCCTGTTATTTTGAAGATTTAGCTTTATTTTATGAGTCTCTATACTCTTTTTTCTTCTCTCTTCCAAGCCTATGTATATTTATCCAACACTGTGACTCATTTAGAGGTTGTGTGTGTGTGTATGTGTGTGTGTGTCAGAATCTGTCCTATTTTGAACCTGTTATTCTTTATTGTCTAGGAACACTTTTTAAAATGCTAAGTGCTTCTTAAAAACTTCAGCTGTACCATTGTTAGGGGTAATGTGGTACCACCTGTGTGCCCTCCGAATCCAAAAACTTATGCTGCGCTATTACTATGGTATATATGGTAGTTTCTACTTGCTCTGCAGAGTCCAGCATGGCTGAACCGCTTTTGCCACTGAGTTGTGCACACCACCCCAGTCTCAAGTACATAGCCAGTCCATGTCACCATTAAGCAAGCTGCAGCAGTCAGCTCACAAACCCCATTCAAATGCTCCATTTCCCCAAAGAGCCAAAGGCTGCACTGGCAGCATAGCCCAGAAAGCTGGCCTTTCAAAACAGCACAGCTTTTTTGCTATCACTGAGTCATGAAATCCTCTCTTAAAGTAGCTTCCATATGCTGCCAGAAAACAGCAAGAAGCTGTGTTAAACTCTGTATTTTTTGTCTGGAATTCCTTTTCAAGCCCTCTCAGGATTTACGTAGATAGAGTCAACCATGTTGGAGCACCAATTGTTGTAAGGAGAAGGGCCTGCTTGTTTGTCCAGGCTACCTGGCTAGCTTAGCCCTGAAATAACCACATAGAAACTGCATTAATTAAATCACTGCTTGGCCCATGAGCCCCAGCTTCTTATTGGCTAAATATTACATCTTAATTTAACCCATTTTATTAATCTGTGTATCACCACATGGCTATCTGGCAGATCCATGGCATCTCCGACTCCGCCCTTCTTCATCCCAGCATACAGTTTATCTTTCTCCCACCTGGTTCTATTCTTCCCTGCCATAGGCTCAAAGCAGTTCTTTGTTAACCAATGAAAGCAACACATAGACAGAAGGACCTCCTACACCACAATATTTTGTTATATTTTAATACAAATTAATTGAAAGAATGTACTAGAGTCATGAGAGTTAGATTGGATTCAGTAATATTTATATATGTGAGTGTGCCTTTAATATCTGAGATTTTTGGAGACTGACAAGCATAGGTATATATAGCGAATATTCTATTTGGATTTTATAATGACCATTCCTTTTGTGCAGAGGGGTGTGACAATTCCCATCTTCCCAGAGCCTGTGGTACCAGATGTAGGAGCATTGTCTCAGTGCTAAAGAAAGTGAGACTTAATCTTCCATCTGTTGCTTTTCAGAGGCTCTCAATTCTTGATAGCCACCATTCAAGCCTGTGGGAACTGGTCTTGCTATTTCATAACTGTAGTCAGTATGTCATGGATGAAATGAGGTTCTTTATTTTTCTATATAGGCAACCTGGGCTGAAAAGTCCAGATTTCCTCTGTTCTATGAGGAATTCAGTTTATGTGTGTTAGAGAGGGAGGCCCATGCACACAACATACCTTGGCTCTGCTGGAATAATATCTTACTCTAAATCTTAAATTTCATGGAAGTATTTTTCAATACATAAGTTGGGCATTTGAAAAATTAGTTATGCTGACAGTAATATTAAAAATGCAATTAAAATTAAAAATGCTCGATAAACTGTCATTGACCTCTATTAATATTCTTAGTTGTTCTCCTCATTAGTATAGAGTCATGAAGTTGTAGATAGAAAATATATGAAAAAGTAATTAGTTTATACTTTATAACAATTATTTTAGATAGAGTTTAAAATGATGGCAGAGTGAAGAGTGGATAAGTAAAGGAGATAATACAGTGAGGGACAAGTTGTTGGGCCAAAATTATCTCAGGGCCTGTAACTCAAGGCCTATAGGACAGAGAAAAGACTGGCTGAAGTACTTCAAGGCCTGTAGGGCAGAGAAAATCCTAACTTGAGTTTGAGTGAGTATGAAACAGCAGAAATTAGGTAGATGCCTCTCCAGTCAGAGGGAAGGTTTGGCTGCCTCTCATTGGATGGAGGTACCACGACATCACACCATGTCACTTAAGCTGATACTCACAGTAATAAACTGAGTTCCTACTTGACTTGACTCCCTATGTCCTGCATTGTGGGGCTGTGGAACAAGCATCCTGCATAGTGAGCTGCAAAAATGGGAAGATAGTGTACTCATCTTTCCCTGGGGAATAATGACTAGCAGAGTACAGAGGCTCAAGGAAGCCAGAAGGACAAACAATACCAAGGGCCATTTGAGGGAACATATGGAAACAAGTCAAAACTTTTTAAAATATGTACATATATGAAATAAATCTAAATTAAGTAACCAAGTATTAGGAAGACAAAGTTCAACAAGATGCCTTTTACTAGCAAGTAGAATTAAAGTGCTAAGAATGGGTTAAAAATAATTGAGTTATTGGAAATGGAAGGCCCATGGAAAACCCCATACAACTAAGGCTATTGCTAAGGCTATAATTGTTCTTCACAAACTGATGGTAAAGCCCTATCACTAAGGACAACACTAACTTATCTCATTGAAGACTGTACAAATATACGTCATTTTCCATATCCATTCCTTGGTTGGGGGGCATCAAGGTTATTTGTAGATTCAGGTTATTACACATAAAGCTACCATGAACATAGTTGAGCTAGTGTCCTTGTGGTATAATTGAATATCCTTTAGGAATATGATAAGAAAGGTAAACTGGGTCTTAATTTAGGTTGGTTACAAATTTTCTAAGAAACTGCCACATTGACTCACAGTCTATCAGTCAAAACTGCAAATAAGTCTTGCAATTTCCTATCATACCAATATTGGACAACAGCTGCTTTCCCAGGATTGACCATAATCCCAATTTTTTCAGGGTCTCCTAAAAATGACATCACCCTTAGACAACATTAAGCAATTTTAAGAATAGGACACCCAGATTCCTATAAGGTATGGTGGGTAGTTTTGTATCATATTTAGGTTATGAATACTTGCCATTGTTTTCTTTTGGGGGGGTTTGTTTACAAATTGTTACTGATCATGGTAAGGCAGGAAGCTAAGCAAGGGAGGTTTGATTCAAGGACCTCTTTCTGGAAAACTAAATGGTCGGGATTCAGAATACATAAGAGGAAAGGTATAGTAATAGGAGCGGTGGGCTGTGTCCCGCCACCCAGCTAGCTTTACCTGAAATAATTACACAGACATTGTATTCTTTTAAACACTGCTTGGCCCATCCCTATCTAGCCTCTTCTAGGCTAATTCTTACACCTGGATTAGCCCATTTCTTATAATCTGTTGTAGCCCATGAGGTGGCTTACCAGGGAGCTTCTAGCCTACGTCCATCCTGGGTCAGAGCTCCATAACATGTGCCTTAGAGAGCAGAGCTATCCCTGCATCTGCCCAGGAGCCAGGAGCATGGCGTCTCTGCTCCAGACAGCAGAGCTGTCGAGTCTGAGCTCACTTTCTTTTCCTCCCAGCATTCTGTTCTGTTTACTCCACCCACCTATGTTCTAAGCTATGAGCCCAAGCAGTTTGTTTATTACTTAACCAATGAAATCAACAGATTGATTGATATATGACACTCCCACATCACTTCCATTTTTTCTGTTTAAACAAAAAAAGGCTTTAATTTTAACATAGCAAAATTACATATAACAAAACAGTTATCAAGTAAAAATTACAATAATCTTTATCATAACTAAGGAAAACTATAACTAACTATTCTTAACTCCATCAAAGACTCCAGAAAGCAAACAAGAAAAAAGCAACTTTTAAAACTCTAGAAATGACAGAGACGTCTCGCTGCCTGGACAGTCACCCAAAGTTCCTCTGTACCGTTGGGGCATCCATCTTAGGCCTACAGGCCCATAGTTTCCAGCAGACATTTCCACAAAGCAGGAAATTTTAAAGGCAGTCACAATCTGCTTGTCCTGAAGAATGTCTTGCAGACTCTTTCATGAATCAGGAACCCCGAAAGATCATCTCACATTTAGGCAAGTGTAGCAGTCCTCTCTCTGTGGGTTCTCTGTCTCCAGTTTATGTAATAGTCCAGGCAAGAACAGTTTCTTGCCCAAATGGCTATCAAACTCCATAAGGATCCTCTTCGATGCCCATCTTCTTCTTGAAGTAGATTGGTGCTGCCAGGAGCAGAGTGTCTCATTGTTATGAAAAGTCCTAAGTTATTAAAACATTAAATGCCATATTCTGCAGTCTTTGAAAGATATGAAGAATATCTAACTGAAATGTATCTCTATATATCTAGAAAATGTAACTAACATGACTACAAGTTTGACTATTACTGATGATTATCCATTAACCTATATTTCTTAATTATACATTACATTTTTTAATGAACTACACAATCATAATACCTTAATCAAGATCAGAAATACATAGACATATAACAAAATTGACTGTAAAATCCATACCAATGCAAATTATTCATACCTATATCAGAAAGGGTAGATTATTGGATAAACTTTAAAAATTATTACTATCTTATTTTAAATTAGTATGATTTTGTATAGTGATTTTAAAGTTATTTTGGTTAGAACGCTCTATATAAGTTTCTACTCTTGTTTAAGATATTTTTGTATTTCGATACAAATTTAAGGTTATCTTTCCTACCATATTTATGATCCTACTCTTGTTTAAAGCATTTTTATATATTGATAAAAGTTTAAAGTTATTTTACTATACTGTATGTATGTTTCTACCTTTGTTTAAGATATTGTACCTATGCAGCTCATTTAAGAATGCAATGTATAATTAAGAAATACAGGTTAGCAGTTAGTCATCTATAATAATCATAATGCTAGCTGTGTTTTCAATTTCAAACTGATCTATTTTGTATAGATATGTTGTCTTCAAATACTTCAGAAACCTACAGAATATTCCATTTAAGATGCTTTAATAATCTAATGCTTTTCATGACACTACAAGTTTGTTCCTGGTAGCATCAATTTACTTCAAGAAAGGATGATGGGCCTAGAAGAATCTCTATATGGAGTTTGCCATAGTAAAGTTAGTCATCTGGGCAAGAGACTGTCCTTTCTTCAACTGCTGACAGTATGCTGTCCATATTGGACAAGCAGAACAACAAAAGAATATGACTGCCTAACTTTGCCAAGACAAGACAAAAGAGTCCTTGAAAATCCCTGCTTCACAAAAAAGTTTGTCAGATATTCTTGGCCTGTAGACTGAAGAAAATATTGCAGAGGAACCTTAGATTACTGCCCAGGTAGTCAGATGTCCCTTTAATTTCTATAGTTTTGGAAGTTGTGTAGTCTATACTTCCTGTTTACTCAGACAGTACTATATCCTTCTTAGGTGTCTAATTGAGTTGAATACAAGACAGTTATTGTTACAGTTTTTCTTGTTACCAAATTCAGAAAAGAAACTCACAAGAAAGGTATAAGGTGTATGTGGTTGAGAGACATAAAAGCTTAAATTGTTTATCTAAGGAAATGTTTTGAGATTTAAATAGATTTGGATTGGTAATATAAGTTATGATAAAATGTCAATTAGGTATAAAATTTTAAACTTACTACGATAAAAACAGATATTATAGTAATTCCTACAAACTTGCCAAATACAAATAGGCTGGGCATTGTGAGTATAATTCACACACATTATCTGATATATTATTAATCTTACTGTATAATTAATCTTACTGTATACAGTTTTACTATGCTACAATAAAAACCTTTCCTTTTTATTCAGACAAAATAGGGAAATATTGTGAGATATTTGTACACTGTTAAACAAAGGACAAATATTAAGAATGTTTTAAGAGATTATGATTATGGTGGCTTAGAAAAGTGGTGCTTGTAGGTTCTGTTTCAAAATACATTATTTCAGCAGCCCTAGGTATTTGCTAGGATTTTAGTGCTAGGCATGATTTCTCTTTTGTTTAGTGTGTCTTACATCCAAAGAGAGAGCTGTTGGTTGCTCCCCAGGTATTGGTGCCACTACTGTACCTATAATGTGTCATAATTGTCATTGTCATTCATAGGCAATACAGCTGGGTAAGACTGTTGATTGATTCCCGACTTTGAAAGCTGGCATGCTCTTTTCTGGAAACACTGATCAAAATGAAGAGTTTTGGAGTACAGTTTCAATGGATACATCTATAAAACAATCAACATATTTAAGGCTTGAGGCATATAGTGGAAAAGTGGGTAGAAATAATCTAAGAGTCAGAGGTTTAGAGAGCTGGCTATGAGAATACATTTCCTAGAAAGGTCAGAAGCTACACTCAAAAATCTCACCACTATAACTCTCTAAATATAAAATGAATAAGAACAACAGCAATAGACATGTCAATATGAATAGGGAGAAAGCCTTTGAGTACTCAGTCCTACATAGATAATTAGAGGCAACTAAAAATGCTTAACAGTGTAGGCAAAGAGTCCTCTCAGAGAAGAAGATACCAATTGATTATCCAACACTAAATGATCAGCCTTGAAAACATACATGCAAGTAACATTATATGGACTAAGACATACTATGTTTTGTAGTATTTGCATATATACATATACTACATACATATATGCTAGTAACAACAAATGACATTTGAAAAAGAGCACAGGGAGATACATGGATGGAGTTTAGAGGAGGAAATGGAAGAAGAAATAATATAATTATATTGTAATCTTTCAAACAAAAAGTAATAAAGAAGAACCTATATATTTTTATTGGTTTTCTACTTTTATTTTAGTCATTTTTGCTCTAATTTTTTTATTTTTCTCGTATGTTCTTTTACTTAAATTTGTTTCTCAAGGCAAGAATTTATGTTATTGTTTAGAAATTTAATTTTTCATTGTATATATGCAATGTAACACATTCCTCTAAATTTAGCAGTTTCTAAACAGCACAAAAGTCTTATTTTTCTTATTTCTCTTGAATCTATCAATTGAAACATTTTTTAATTTATTGATATTAGGGACTTTCCACATTCTTCATTTCTAGTTTTATTGTGATGTAGTTTGTGCACATACTTTTTATGGTTTGGACTGACACCTTGATAAATTGTTTGGGTACACAATACAGTTTATTGTGGTTTATATTTCTATTGATTATGAGCTGACTCTTCTACATTATATTCAGTTTTATAGACTATTTTAAATGGTATTTGTATAGTTACAATGATTTTTAATTTGCCTTTATTTTTGCTTTTCTGAGCACTTTATTGATTGCTGAAAGCTGACTAGACATCTGACCTTTATTAGTGGAGTTCTTGATTTTTTACACATTTACTAATTCCATTTATGTATTAACACTGTTTGGGGTACAAATAAATGTAGGATTTCTTTGTTGACCATTAAGTTCACTTTGTTATCAAATAATAAAATCTTCTTGTTGTCACTTTTCCTTGTTCTCAAAGCTACTTTTTCTGAATGTAGATAGTCCACCATTAATTTTGTTTGTACAAACTGATTATAAATTTATCCACACAGTTTCTCTTAGCTATTTAAATGACTTTTTAGAGACAACATATATTTTATTTTTTTATTGATTTATTTACTTTAAGTTTTTAGTTCTGGTTTTTCTTCTTTTTATTTCAATTGCTCTTTATTTTTTTAACCTCACTGATAATCTTTGTATTTCACTTGCTTATTCCTTTGCATTCCAAGAGATTTAGTACAGTTTGATTAAATCAACTCTGTGTAATGTTTATTATTTATTGCGTTTTTATTTTTTCCCCTAGCTTATAGTGTCATTGCTTCTTACAGGTTTAATTATTTTATGACACTCCAATATTATCTTCTTTTTAGACATATAAATTATACTTTTAAATGATTTTGTTACTCACTTGTGATTTTCCAGTCCATGTTTTTATCTAATTTCCCTAGATTTCCGAACCCTTAAGGGAATATCTGTACCTTTTGCCTTTGTATTTCCTGACTGTTGCCTTTACATTTTTTTTAACCAATTACCTATTTTCTCATTTTGTTGCTCTCAATTCCTTAAACAGTTATGGTTAAACTATTAAATAAATAAATCTTTTCTGCTATAATCTAATTTACTTCCTACTCCATTTTGCCACTTTATATTATGATTATGTGTCTCTGTCTTGATGTGTGATATCCTCATGTATGCTGTGACTATGTGCTGCTTTTATTGGTTGTTGAACATGGCTGTTTTGACCAATGGCAGGGCAGAATATAGTTAGGCAGGAAAGCCAAAGTGAATACAGGGAGAAAGAAGGCACAGTCAAGAGAGACACCAAAGAAGCAAGATGTGAGGTAAAGCCACAATAACATAGCAGTGCATAGAAATAGGTTGATTTATGATGAGAGCCACCACAAATCATACAGTAAAAGTGCAACTGATAAGTGAATGGACAGATCTACAGAAGTACAATCCAGTGGAGAACTTAATGTGCAGAGCTTTGGAAACATTTGTTTTTTGGATAGTCACTGTCAACTGTGTCTTGTGAAATCATGGTGTTTCTCCTTTCCATAATGGAATTCATTCCAAAGTATCCCAACAGTGTATAAATCATTCTTTAAACTGATTTTTTTCTGTACAGGCAATAGGATAGCTTTCTCCATACTGTGCAGCCCTGGTGTGAAAATATTTACTCAGTCAAACCTGTGTTCTAATAATCAAGTCTACATAAACCAATCCCCCACAACTATTCTTATTGACAAGACTAATTGACAAGACTAATTGACAAGAAATGAACCCTAAGAAGGTGGTATTGAGATGAGAGACAGTATGTCTGCTCTAGCAGCAGACTCGGGAAAGCGTAATCAATTGGTCCTTTTCTCTATCCTAACACGCTATTAATATTCTGTATTCACTCTTCACCTTGGTTTCAATAAGCATAAGATCATAGCCCAGTAAATTGACTGTTACGCCTTTACATCTAGAAATACAGGAAAAGGGTTTGAGTCACTAAACCAGCCCCATAGAAAGAAATTAATTCTCACCTTGGTGCTGGAAGATACAAGGCTGGAACTGGAAGTAAAAAGTCTCCAAAGAATTCTCTTTAATTCAGCTAGCTATACCTGATGCAACTCATACACTTTTGTTTTCCTCCTAGACCCGCGGGTCACTATGGTTACCAACACTGTGCTTTCTGCTGCTGGGGAAGAAAGTGGAACAGCACTACTGTATTTTTCTCCAATTATTAATCACAACTAGTTCAACTAGTTTCTCCAATTATTAATCACAAACTAGTTTAACGAGTTTCATTTAAGATATGTAGTCAGTGCATATAAACTTTGAATTTCGTATTAATACATAATTAATCTTCCTGGTATCTGCCAGGAGGCTTCACAGCTATGCCTCTGCTGAGACACAAAGTGCCTTCTTGCCAGGTCCACCAGGTTTTTGTAATTATGTGAAAAACATGCTTGTTAACTATGTATTGGATATATAAATTGGAAGCCATGTGGGAAGGGGGGCACAGTGAGCAACAGTAAGAGGTATGAAAAGGGAAGCATCAATAAAGCATTGGAAAAAGCATAGAAAAATAAATGAGACATGACAAAAAGACTTACGTGAGATAATCTATTTTATTTACCTTCAGATATCTTTAGCCAGTATTTACCTGCTATAGTAATCCTTCTGAACCTTGAGAGGTATAGGGTGCTTATCCCCAACATAAATCTCAAAAAAAATAAGATGTAAAAGCTAGTTAGTAATAAGCCTGAGAAATGGGCCAAACAATCTGCAATTAATATTAAGCCTCAAAGTTAATATTTTAGAACTGGCAGACAGGAAAGGAAATTCTAGTTACAATGTCCTGTGTCCTTTTGTGTCATTGTACAGAGTATTTGTTAAATTTTGGTGACTGACAATCTCAAATATTCTTTCTTTAAGAGTCATTTTTCTCTGTATTGAAAATGTGTGTGTACAAAATTTTGAGTTAACTTTTAGTGCCTTTCATCTGTGAAATATTTCATTTTACTTTCTGTTGTCTGCTTGGCACTAATGATCTGAATGATTTCTTCATCACACATATGCTAATAACTTACATGGTGATTAAATAACTGGAGTCTTTCTAAAGGGTCAATAGAAAGGGTCTCCTATAAACTTCTTACTCTTTTCTAACATGAAAGAATGCAAAAAGCAGAAATAGTAAATAATGAAGAGAAATTCACCAACAATTGAATGTGTATATGTATTAAATTCACCATCCCCCAGAAAAGTGAGAAATAAATGTTGTCCATACACCACCAACATATGGGAGTTTGTTATTCAGCTTAGAGAGATTGAGACATCTGACTTTCTGAAGAGAAATCCTTTGTAATTCATCAGCATGGTTGTCAATAGATGAGATCCATTGGCACAGTCCAGCTTCTTTCTTCTTTTCATCAAAATGTTCTTTAAAATTAAAACATTATAATACACAGAAAGTTTGTGTACTATATGCAGGTATGTATAGTACTTGTGAATCCACACATGTATCTCCCAATGTTATATGTTTCAACAAAGAGAAAGAGTTCTTTGCTGTATACATTGTCTTTTATTTTCTTAAAATAATTTTAATTAACATAGAATTACTTCACTTTGCTCTTCATGGTCCCCCTTTTCCCCCTTTCAGATATTGTTTCTTTGTAGTGGGAGAGAGCTGCTACAAAAAATTCTCACAGAAACTGTGTTAATTAAAGAACTGTTTGTCCCATTAGCTCTAGCTTATTATTGGCTAACTATTACATATTAACTTAACCCATTTCTGTTAATCTGTGTATTGACATGTGACTGTGGCTTACTGGCTAAAGTTCTGACATCTGTCTCCGGCGGGTGTTAAATGATTTCTCCCTGACTCTGCCTCCTTTCTCTCAGCATTTAGTTTAGTTTTTCCCAACTACCTAAGTTCTGCCCTGCTATATGTCTAAAGCAGTTTCTTTACTTATTAAACATTCATACTCACAGCATACAGAAGAGAATCCCACATCACCTCCCTTTTTCTCTTTAAATAAAAGGAAGGCTTTTAACTTTAACATAGGAACAAAACAGGTATCAAGCAAGAGTTATAGTTACAATATTTATATCTACTTTATCTTTTATCATAACTAAGGAAAACTATAGCTATAGGTATATATTCTTTAACTCCATCAAAGAATCCAGAAGGGTATATCAACTAAATAAATAGAAATACATTGTAAGCAACTTCCAAAACTCTAGAATTGGCAGAGACATTTCTCTGCCTGGACACCCAAAATTCTTCTGTACCATTGGGGCATCCATCTTCAGCATACAGGCCCATAGCATCTGGAAGACTTTTCCACAAAGCTGGAAATTTCAAAGACAATTCTTCCTATATTGGCAGTTTGTCAGTCACTTTCTTCTGTGTCCTGCAGAATGTCTGGCAGACTCTTTCATGAAAGAGGAACCCTGAAGGATGCTCTCACCTTTAGGCAAGTTCAGCAGTCATTTCTCTGCAGGTCCTGCATGTCCAGTTCATCAAGCAGAACGGGCAAGAGCAGTTTCTTGCCCAAATGGCTAGCAAATTCCATAAGTAGCCTCTTTGATGTATATCTTCCTCTTGAAGTAATTGCTGCTGCCAGGAGCAGATAGATGTGACTCACTGTCATGAAAAGTCCTAAATTCTTAGAGCATTCTAAATGCCATATTCTGAAGGTCTCTAAAAGATTTGAAGAATACCTATCTAATTGAAACATCTCTTTACATCCAGAAAACCTAACATGCCTATAATTTTGACTATTTTAGATGGTTATCTATTAACCTATATTTGTAAATTATACATTAAATGTTTAAATTAGCTGTACAAACACAATACCTTAACCAAGAACAGAAATACATATATGTAGTATAACACAATTGACCAGCAGCACAGACATTAAGGGCAACATTGAATAAATGGGACCTCCTGAGACTGAGAAGCTTCTGTAATTACTTTCTTAATACCAAAAATTATCAAGTAACCAAACCCTAGGTCAAAACATCTAGTTGGTAGCCACATCTTAGTTCAAAACTCCTTGAAGGAGCAAGAATAGGTCTGAACTCTGACATTTTAGGCAAGGTGGAATGGATTCACTTCTGTGGGGTCTGACTCTTGAGTTCTTGGAACCAAACTAAGGTTTTCTGGAAGAATGGCATATGTTCTTAACTACTGAGCAATATTTCTTGTGCCTTAGTAAGTGTTTTCAAATGACTTTGATAGGATAGACCACATTAATCTTATATTGTTAAAAACTCAAACAAAATATGTGAGGTACAGTGGTTTGAGATCTCATACAAATTAGTCATCTATAAAGCTAGTCAACAATATCCATAATACCATCGCTAACCAAAGCATTATTAAACTGTCTGTTCTCTTGCATGCAGAATTAGTAGCATATGACTTTGAATACCTCCAGGAGTAGAACTGATCTTCTGTAACTGAGCTTGATTTCTGAGCATAACTGAAACCAAATGTAATAGGAAATAGATAATAAAAGTAAACAGAGAGAATTCAAACCTCTCAGGTTTCTTCAGAAAATAACCAATTTATATTTACCTTGATAGTTATAATACGAATTCCACTAATAAAAAAGTCAAAGTTATACATCAAAATTATTACTATACTTTAAAAAATGTTTCATAGGCAATATTGTTGAATTTTTTATGAGACATCAAATTTCATTGACACCTAAATAAGTCTTATCTTAAATATTTCACAGTATGCTAAAATTATTAGCATCACTCAGAAAAAAATCTGAAATTAGCCTCTAATCCCTGAACTGGGGTAAGGGAAGGGACAGGGGACTGTGAATTTGAGGTATACAAAGGGAGTTCCAAGATAGCCAAAAATGTTACACAGAGAACCTATGTCTCAAAAAGCTTAAAAAAAAGTTTGAAGTACTTAAAATGCAATGAGAATATCATCTTCCTAACAATATTTTACAAGTAACATAGTATAGAATCCTGATATTTTCTTCACATATTTATAATATTAAAAGAAAATCACATGGATGTACATTGTATTGACAATGTTGCACAGAAAACAGAGAACAAAATCATTATGCACATAACAGCTAGAAATGCATATAGTTAAAGATAAGGTTTGAGAGGGAGGTATGAAACATTGCGATACTTCCTGGTTCTAATGGTTATTTATGCTCCTGCTGAAGAAAATCCTACTGCCAGTAGCCTTTCAGTTACCCGCCCACTTTGACGTAGCCTCTTATACAGTATATGCCCACGTAAATCACACATCCAGCCTCTCTTCTGGCTGTGGTATTAGGTTGCTGTTCCCCATTACAGCAGAAGATTGTGATCGTGGGTCTACCCATAAATAAATAACCTTTTATTATACTCAATTCTGAGTGGGTGTGGGATTTTTTTTCCATGCCCTTCTTCATGCTTTTATATGACAAAACAGTAGAGTGAAATCTTGGACCTCATGCTGATTGTTTTGAAATTTTGAAGTCAAGATATTAAATCTGATGAATTTCTAGCATCTATTGTTTCATGTAGGGTAAAGTTCAGAAATGAACATGATATAACTGAGACTGAAAAATAAATGTTAAAGACTTTATAGAGTTATGTCTGGATGATGAGAAATGGAACATGTCCATAAGTAAATTTCTGTGGTAGATTTCTGTGTCTGTGGTGTTATAGTCCAACTCTTCATACCAGAAAAAAAATGAGAAACATTAGTTTCCTTCACTGTGAACAGCATGATCTTTGTCGTATTACAGGTAACCCTTCATAAGCAGGACATCTATTAAATGAAAAGCACTACTTGTAGGTAATTGACTATGGAACTTTATATAATCTGAGTTGGATCTCTCTAGGTACTTAAATAAATGTTTTACAGCCTTGTCTGAATAACACTGAAAATGAAGTTGTTCAACAGGGAAGTCATCTTGATGCAAAAAATCTAAACAACAAACCCTTTGTTAAGACCTTGCAATAGACAGTCTCTCAAAATCAACCTTTATCCTGTTAGCATTTTACTTTATTAGCCTCTATAAAATGTGAACTGCAGCAAAAAGGAACACAGTCATTTCTTCGATCTCCCATAGTAGTTGGTAGTCAAGCAAGCTGATGGACCTCTGTTTAGCTGTACAAGAGCAAAAACAATCACTAAGATGCCAGCCCCTAACAGGCGGAATTTTTAATCTATACGTGCAAGAAAGGTTTTTAAATAGTATTCAGATTGTTTACAAGTATGAATCTCATTGGGCCTGCTTTAATTTTATTCAAGAATGTAGCCTGCTTTCTAGCTTGTAAGGTTGGTACATATTGCTGAAGTTACCTGGTTACTAGCTTGACAAGCGCAAGGGCTTCAATTCATTCTTGTGAAGTAAGTTTCTGAGTTCAAAGATGAGAAATGTAACAGCATCTCCTTCAAAAGGAATAGTGTTTCACATCCTGCCATGTCCGCCACTTCCCCTCTTTCAGACTTTCTCTTTGATCTCTAACTAAACATCAGAATTTGGCTTTCAGAAGACTCGAAGTGCCTTTCATTTTTCTCTCAGGTGCCTGAGGAGCAATAACTGCTGCATCTTACAAGAAAAAAAAATTATTTCTCCTAAAAATAACTTTTGGCCCCTGAAAAGAGGTTGAAATAATTTATTTTGAACTCTGAAAAGACAAAAGAATGTAATTGCATGGGTGAGCCATTACCTGCAGCAGGCAGGCAGGGGCAGGGGTGGAAGGGCAGTCAATACTGATCTTGTAAAGACAGTGCAGCACATTTCCGATTCATGGATTCGTGGGAGAGGAGGTCGGAAAGCAGGCAGTCTCCTTTGAGCCATACACAGCCTTTGCAGGATCCTGAGCATTCAGCATGCGTTGTAGCCCCTGGGGTGTGCTGTGGGCTTACCCTTCCTCTCATTAGTGCTCTGCATGCTGAAAGGATCACACACCTAAACAATTAATATCCTTGTTCTTTATCTAAAAATAGACTTCTGCAAATGAAAATACACGTGAAATTATAGACATTATTTTCAATATAAAATGAAAGGATGAAGAATGACAGAAATTGAGAGGTGTATGGTATGTGTAGAACTAT
This sequence comes from Microtus ochrogaster, assembly GCF_000317375.1. Lineage (NCBI taxonomy): Eukaryota > Metazoa > Chordata > Mammalia > Rodentia > Cricetidae > Microtus > Microtus ochrogaster. The sequence continues at coordinate 1,144,126 of NW_004949137.1, read as the reverse complement.
GTCACACCAAAATACAACTCTATAGCCTAAGGGTTACTTTAAGGGCCTGGGCATGTAAGAGCACTGAAAACCAGGAGAGATGTTGTTCTTCTGGAAGATTATTTAGATTTACAAAATTGACTTCTGTTTTAATATTTTCTCTATCAACTAGACACAGAGGGTGATTTCAAGTCATTATATCCTCTGTTGAAAGGGAAGGGTAACAGTTTAAACATGCATAAGATCACTTATTCTGGTTCCGTGGGCTTCTTCTGGTCACTGTCAGTTCATCAGTTTCCACACACCCTTCTTTGTTTTTAAGTTCTTATTTTAAGCTTGAACTCAAAGCCACTCCTGTGAGATTTATTGTGGTTCTTTGTACCGGACACTTGAATGTGAGATATATGCTATGAAACATTTTCTCTTTCTCTTTTTATCTGATATTTAAATGGTTCCCAGCTAAAAACCCAAAATGATACCCACAAGTCCTCATTCCAAATGGTCATAAAACAAAAGCTATGAGAAATTTTTATACATAAAAGTAAGAGTTCTGTAGTTAGGTTTACTATCAAGAATGATAGGGGCAATAACTAGAATTGTCCTCCCGGACAGAATTTTCCAGCAGGGGAGTTAAGCTATTGCGCCTAATGGGATATTAACCTGCTGTCACCAAAGATTCACTGACCAAATGAGGCAGCTTCTTTTTAACCACAGTGTTCTTCAAAATTTGGTTCCAAAACAAGTTTGATTAGATTTTGGAGCTATTTCCTGAAAAATTAACTAGTTTTTATTTAAAGAATTTATGTGTTCCTGGTTTGAGGCCTTAGACAGTTCCAAAAACAACTGAAGAGAAATAGATTTCCTCATGTACACACCCAAAGAAATTTGTACTGGTATGTGATCAGTGCTCACTATATATTCAAATTTAAAAGCACAGTAATGGATGGATTATACTTACATTCCCTCTAGTCTTTTCCTCAATCCCCCAAACTGTAGAATATCTACATGAACTCCAAGTCTAAAGACTGTACTTGATACAGTGGTCCATTGTTATCTCATGAACAATGTTAGATTCCCATTTTAACATAATGGATATTTATCTCTTTCTTTACTTATTTATTGTACATGCATTTCATATAACAACATGTTTCATAGCATGTGTGTGGAAGTCACAGGGTAATTTGTGGAATTCAGCTATTTCCTTCTACTGTGTCAGTATTAAGGATCAAATGCAAGTCTAGAAATTTGGTTGCAAGTAACAACCTGCTGATTCACCTTGCCAGTCTCATTTATTTTCTAAATCACTCATGAAACTATTAAAAGAGGAATGTGCTTAAAAATACCTCAAGACAAAATGTATATATTTTGCTGAACTTTTATTATTCCTTCTTTTTGGGAACATAGTATAATTCCATTTCTCCCTTCCCTTTCCTCTTTTTCGTACATAGAAACCACTCCTTAATCTCTTCCAAATTCATGGCCTCTTTCTTCCTTAATCATTGTTTTATGAATATAAATATACATATTCATAAATAAAACCTGTTTAGTCTGTGTAATGTTAATTGCATGTATGTCTTCAGGGATATAACAATAGACATACCATAGTGGATGGGAGAAAAACAATAAGACCTAAACTCTACACAAAGAACTACTAGCATGAAAGATATGCTGCTAGTAGGAAAAATTGTTTTACCCAGGGAACAATACATCTATTGGTTCTGGAAGACCAAATGGTTAGTCTTAACGACAATACTTATACTTTTATACAAGAAGTTATACTTTTGATCCAACATCCTTTCTTTTAACAAAGAAAATTTCCACAAGAAATAAATTAGCTTCTAACTTCTTCCACTCTTTTGTACATACCATTATGATTCTTTGTTGTCTCCCAGGCTTTTATATTATTTCTTTGGATGAACTTCAGAAGATACTTTTTACCACATTTCTGAAAATATGCTACTTCTGTAAGGCAAACTTGCATTCCTATAAAGCACAACCCTCCCAACACACACATAAACCCTGCATAATCGAAAATACTATATATTTGCAATACCATTTTTTCTTGATATTTTTCATTGCAAGTCATTTAGGCAAGTCATTTAACCTTGTGAGCCTCAATTTCCTCTACTATAAAATTAGCAGTTTGGACTCTGTGATATAGATGCCCTTTTAGTCAATACTGTCAGTGGTGACATTTCAACTGCTCTGTGAATTAATGGACAGAGTATGTGGAAGACATAACCATCATTTCTAACTCTCTCAAATCTCATTTTGGGAAACTGTAATTTTCTTCACTTTGATTAATGAGCCAGTTTGTAAATATGGCATCTACTAGAATCATTTTTTTTTCTTAATTTTGTCAATAGAGGTAACATTAATAAGGACAGGTAGATCAGAAGACTACTGAATACCCTTATGAAGGCTCAAATATAAATCAGAGATATATACAGTTCTAGAGTAAATATAGTTCTAGAGGCCAACCTGATGTCCTGTTCCTCAGCACCATTTAAAAGGTCTTTGAAGGGAGACCTTGACTCCAAATGCCTCCGAGAGTTTTCCATAACAGAAAACAGAAATAAATTGTAAAAACCTCTTGAGCACCTAGTAATCTATAATTATCAGTATCACAAAAGATAATATGAGGAATGTATCTTTTGTTTGTCCAAAAACAAATCTGCTATAATCTGATTTATTATGTTGATTGACACTATGTGTTGGGCCTTGAATCTTATCATCTTAAAGACAACATAATCTATTAGAGGCAAATTTCTTTACCAAGAGTAATTATATGAATAAAAATACTTCCCACTATTTCTAAGATCATATATTTATTTTTAGCAACTGTATTTTGGTGTGGGACAATAGTCTGTATTCTGTCAATTATATTTTAAATAATTGCTGATTGGCCAGGCAGGAAATATAGGCAGGACAACCATACAGGAGGTAGAGGTGGGTCCAACGAGAACAGAAGAATTCTGGAAAGGAGGAAGTCCTAGTCTGCAGTCCTGACCCAGCCACAGAAGAAGCAAGGTGTGACTACCTCGCCGAATAAGGTACTGAGCCACGTGGCTAACATAGACAAGAATAATGGGCTAATGTAAGTTATAAGAGTTAATAGGAAGCATGAGCTAATGGGCCAGCAGTTTGTAATTAATGTAGACCTCTGTGTGATATCTCTGGGACTTAATCACTATAGGAATCGAGCAGGACAGTAAACCTCAGACAACAGTATTTGGTGGGTAGACACTTTACTCTTTGAATTTAGAATTGTTATATATTAAAATAAGTAACTAACTTAACAAATATACTTAAAGAGCAAAATTTTAACATAGGTAATACAGTTGCTAAAATTAAATTTTTGGTGCATATTACTAAAAAGCATTTTAAAATATAACAAGCTTTTTTTTTAGACCTCTGCCTCCTCTTTCTACAAACAAAGCTCTAAGTTATTTCCATGCTTTGTGTCTGAAATAATTCAGGTATGTTGGGGATGACAGGGCTTGGGCTCATGATAGGCATTGCCTGATATGTTACCCAGAGAAACCCAGAAAAATAAGGAATCATTTTCCAGAAATGTTACAGATTCATGTTTTTAGGAATTGCTAGTCAAATTGTAATGAAACTTTAAGGATACATTATGGAATAGGCCTTCATTAACATTAGAATAAAAATAACATAGATGTTAAACTTGAAATACAGACAAAAATGAGAATTCCTGCCGAGGAGAGTTTTAGGAAAACTCAGTATGAACCAAAGAACATAGTTCTATAAACTACCATTGATTAATTTAAATGAATAATGATAGGCAAAGACAGAAAATTTAATTATGAGGTGGAACACAGTGATCCAAACTTGTGAAAGAGATAACATTCCCAGTTTTCCAGAAAAAAAAACAATATTTCTAACTTTTAACAAAACAATAACATGGCACATATTTGAAAGTGTTTACCCCTAAGTTACTCTGTTACTCTGTATGGAACTATTCAGGTTGACTGTGTCTTCCAAGACTATTCTTTTCCCCATGATCTTCAGAGTCAACAGTGAATAAGGTGAGTTATAATTAGTGTGGAAACACTTTCAAATAAAAGACCAATAGTAATTAAATATCAAATATATATTTTGACTCTTCCATCGGCCTTTGAAAAGTAAAATAAGAGGAATTTTTATGGAGTCTAAGCTTAAGGTATATGACTCAAAGACACTGCCTTATCATTAAGAGTGTATGTAAAAATTGCTAAAGTATCATGATCAATTCAATACGACACAACAAAAGAAGGTTTATACTAAGGAAGTAATAGTTGACATAAAAAAGAATGACTGAGAATTAATAGCAGGTATATAAAGAAAAATAAAGCACAAAGATATATACACACATATGAATAAATTCTTCAATACTTCAATAGTAGTGCAAGCCATTTTCTGGGGAAAGAGGGAAGAGGAAATAAAATAAGAAAATAAAAGAGTAACAGTAAAGTTAGAGATAGATGAAATCCACAAGATGGAATCGAATCTGTGAACTGTGGGAAAAAGTTACAGGCATAACAGCATGAAAGAAGATGTATTAGTTCACTGAATTATGATAAAAATCCTTAGCAAAGTAAGTGATCATGAAAATTAAAAGAGAGATAGATTATAAATATCTGTACTTAGTAATATAAAATATTAAAACATGAATCTACCATATTTTATTATCTATTCATCAATTGGACATTTATACTGCTTCTAGTTTCTGCCTGTTATGAGTAGAACAGCAATGAACCTGGACAAGCAAGTGTCATTGTAGATGTATATGGAATCATTTGGGAGTGTACACAAGAGTGGCATAGCTGGATCTTAAAGTAGAAGTATTCCATTTCTGTGGAACCACCACAGTGATTCTCATAGTGACTGTACAAGTTTGCACTCCCGCCAGGAATAGATAATTTATATCGTCACCAACATTTACTGTCATTTCTTTTACAAATATTCACAATACTGAATTAGATAAGTTGAAATTCCAAAGTAGTTTTTATTTTAATTTCCCTAATGGCTAAGGTATTTCAACTTTAAGTATTTCTCAGCAATTTGTGTTTCACCTTTTGAAAACTCTGATTAGTTATATAACACAGATTTAATTATGTTATTTTGTTTTATTTGTACTATTTGTTTCTGTTCAGTGGATTTTGTCTTGTAAGAGATGATTCTGTCGCTTTTAGTCAGAGTAAACATGATGTTCTTTGACTTAGGAAATGAAAATAGCAAGCATGAACTGAATTTGGGATGTTAAACTGCAAGTACTTATAGAAAGTCTAAAATGGAAGAAAGAGAACATCATGTAGGCTGAAAATTTTTAGATAGGGTTGAAATTCTGAAAAATCAATCAAACCTGTGATATAATTGAAAGTGATAGATGAGTGGTACTATTCACATACCCAAACTGGATCTCAGCCATTATTATGAAAGAGGCACACATCCAAGAAAGAAATAGCTATTGCTTTTACAAAGAATAAACCTAAAATCAGTAGGCCATCTCAGACAAAAGAAGCAGAAAAATACCTTTGGAAGTGAAGAATATTGTTCCCTTTTATATAATGTTGCTGGAATTATAGAGGTGTCATAAAGTACATACATGCACACATGTACCATAGAGATCAGGGTAAACTGTTTTTACCTAATTGTTCTAATTTTCATATTAAGAAGGTTTTGATCTGCAGCAACCCATGTAATTAGAAAGAAATATCTTTAAATGGCTAAAAGTGAAGGTATAATAAAGAGTAAGAATATTGCCTATTCAAGTACCCGTGAGATATTTTAGGTAGACTCCTTGCTGCACAAGCCTGATGTTCTACATATGCCCCAGAAATCAGAGTGAAAGAGCTGAGTTAGTTGTCTTCAGACCTCCACACATATACTATATGACACATCCACCTATATATCACATATCGCACACACAAACGCACAACACACCCATGTGTACATGCCACTGATACAGAATATATTTACATCTTTCTCTTCCCTTTACTCTCTCTAAGTCCTCCTATATAACACCTACTTGGTCATTTTCAAATACAAAACTTCTACTTTTAAAATTATTTTTGTTACATATATATATATTTAAAGATAATTACTCAATTATATTTTTCGCACAGTATAAGGGTAAAAAAAAACTGAACTTTGAAGTTCAACTCTGTCCTAAATCCCAAATTTTCCTTTTAATTGGTTGGTCATGACTCTAGGCAAGTGATTTAACCTTTCATAACTGGATTCCAAAATCTATTAGATACCCATAGTAAGTCATTTGTAGAGTTATTATGAAAATGAACTAGAAAATGTATTTAATATGTCTCTAAAGATTGGGAAAATAATCAAGAATTAACAGAGATTCTTACAACTTACTAGAGATTCTTATTGTAATGCCCACTTATATATGCCAAATCAATAGCCTGTGGATATCTGTCTATCTTTTGTGATTACTGGCTGTTTTCCTAGGCCCTGAAGAGAATGAAAAAGTCAAGAAAAATCATACTTCCTGTCATATTGTTATTATTATAATTTCAAAGTTTCAACAAATCTTCAGTTAATTTTGAAAATATGAATATAAATATATTTACAACGGGTTATTGCAGCCCTGGAAGTGCAATATACGAAAGCATGGTCAGTAGTTAAGTATAAGGGTTGGGAGCAAACCAGGAATAGCCCTATGCCTGGTTTTCAGGATGCTAGAATGTTTGTACACATGTTGTCCTACTTTAAACACCACTGCTTGTAGCAAATCAGAACAGGTAAACAATGGCCTAGGGCTGCCTACTGGAGCTTATAATTTGTTTGAAACACGCAATGGCTAAATCTGGTATGTCTTCAATATCTGATATCTTGAATTAAATAAAACACTTTGATACACTCCAGATGGTCCTAAGAACCAGAAAACAAAAATATGTGATCCCTTCCTTAAAGTGCCTGTGATTGATACACAGCAGCAAACTAAAGAAGCATTGTTTCCCAGGTGAGGAAAGGAAACACACATGTACACAGAGACTACAAGCAATAGTCCCAGTACAAACAATGGTGATGTTGGCTAGCAGTGTCTATGGTCCGAGGACAGTAAGACCAGACACTGCAGATGTGTGAAAGCATTGAGTCTGCACTACAAACAGTTATAAAACCATCAACCTTGACTTTAGTGATGAATCATATGCATTGGGAGCAGCACCCTTTGATCTTTTGTACATAGTCATCTGATCAAACCTGGGGCCAAGAAAATGTTTAATAGGTATAAAATTACTTGCATTATAGGCCAAAATATTTATAGGATAGTACTACTTTTAATAGCTTCTGGTGAAGAAATTTTCTTTTTTATGTGGTCATAAAATTGTGTTCATATCACCAATAATTTAAAATAATGATACTGCATGCAACAGCTATTATTGCAATACATAATTTTAGTGTACCAATAATTAAACAACACTTGAAGTTATTTTAATACTTCTGTCATGTATGTCTAAAATGAGCTGCCTTTTATATCCAAAGCCTCACTTTTCTTCTTTATTTGAACCATTTTCCAAGATAAGTGTTTCAAACAAGCATATTATAGTTAGAGTTCAGTGTATAGTGCTCAAATTCTATTCTTTATGTTCTGGTTGTTCAGAAAAAAAGTGGTAATGAATAAAAGTAAGAATGTCTTGTTCTGGACCAAGGGTTTCTGACTATAATGTATAAACTGACAGCATTAGGCAGACTAGTAACCTTGCTTATAGTGAAATTCTCAACCCATACCTATAGACCAACTGAATCAGCAGCCGTCATGATAGAACCCTGAAATCAGCAGTGTTTAAACAAGCCTTGTGGGTTTTCCAAGGTACACCTTAGAGTATCATTGAGGGCTCTATCAGTGAGTCCAGGGTTTAAATTCCTTGTAGTACTATATGAAAATATTTTATGCATAGGTATTCTATGCAAGCAAATCCTCTCTAATACTACTTATATACATGCTTTAAACCATGTGACAGAAAACCTAAAAAATACTTGAAAGCTCAGATGCTTCTAATTCTTATTAGGAATAATGCATGTTCCCTTAATTTTTCTAATTATATATTATGTTCAAACACTGAAATAGTTATTTTTTAAAGACACTCAATAAAGTCTGACAAAGAGTTGTTTATTAAAATTTTACTGTGAAACATCCCTGTATAATCTCTTGTGCTGAAAGCACTTAGTAAGGTTTCTGGAAGAAAGCAGCAGTGGTCCCAGGTCTACACATCCATTCATACACTTTCAGGCTGTCCATCACTCTCCTAACACCTGGGACAAACAGTAATAACCTATCTGACAGTAAAATATTCTAGAATGGAAAAAAATATAGCTTTCTTCTTTAATTTTATTTTTTAGCAGTATGGTTTATTTTGCATCCTGAAATCTCAGGCTCCTAATTTACAGTATATACAGGTGTAGGTATTTCTCTCTTCCTGAGAGGTATGGGCTGTAACAAATGACCAGATCCTAAAGTTTCCATTAAAATAATGTTTCTATTATTAGACTGAAAATAAATAAGCAAATGGCCCCAAGGAAAGACTGAATCTAAATATTAGACTTCCCTGAATGCACTTGGCTAACCTTCATTACATGGCAAATACCCACTCATCTGTGTATATGGTAAATGAAGATATATGCATAATTAAACAAATGGAGGCCTGAAAATAAACTGTTAAAACTCGTGGTTGAAGGGCATCCTTATAGTTTAATGATAATTGTGCTGTTTGCCTAATAATTGTGCACCATTTAGAAAAGCACAGTGATTCTGAAATTAACACTTGATACACATTACCTTTAATTACTTAAGACAGCTTTGCTTGGAAGAGTCCATGTGTAATTGTGAGAGTGTGCATATGTGGTTCAGCACAGAGTCATTTTTAGATCTCAGAGAGTGATGAACTCTGCTGCTAAAAATACTCAAAATCCAATTCAAATTTCTGAGAAGGCAAGCCAGAGTTAGGGAGAAAAGTATGTTGGGAAATGTAAGAAAGACAAGTGACAGCCAATGGCATTTTTGTATATTATAAAGAAAGGATACATACTTAATTGGTAATGGAAAACAGTTGATATTATGTAGAACCCCCACAAGAAAAGAATTTTCCTAACTGATGAGCATAGGCTTATTAAAAGGAATACTATGAAAATATTCCCATCAGGCAATCACTAACCCTGCCACATGAGACAATAAGTATTTGCCATCTCTTGGTACATTGGCTTAAGTGATAGTGTGCAAGGTTAAAAATGATTGACTTTCATGGCTTGTTTACTTTGTTTCAATAATACTCTGTAGCCATCTGGGCTACATCAAAACAGTCAAGTCCACAGAAAAATTATGCAGGAGTAATGTTCAACTTCATTACCTACCAATTACTGTTCAAATACTTAGTCATATTGTGACACTGTTAGTGAATTAGCATGGGCCACCCTCCCTTAGCTGGGAAGTGTGCTGTGTGGACTCAGACAAGAACTTCCAAAGTGGAGTGCAATTCAAAGAGTTTTCCTGGACAGACACTATGCTTTTTCTCATTTTTACTCCCTTCTCTTTTTACCATTATTTTTCTTTTTACAGTTAAATCAGTTATGAACTGGGCCTACACAAGATTAAACATGTCTACAGTCATGGATGGTGAAAGGCTCACAAGCCATATCCATCCTTACTGACATATTGACTACTGATGGGTTTTGCTGGAGGCAGAGTCATCCTCAGCTCTGTACACACCGATGAGCCCACTCAACATTACTGCAGAGTTTCAATCCTATACTAGCAGGTGACCCTAGTTAAATTGTGTGACTCACAACACACACACACACACACACACACACACACACACACACAAAACCATGGGTATAAGAAAGGAAACTTCAGGAAATGTCAAATGACAAAGGTGGGCTAGAGATAAGAAAGAGTAGAAGTGAGAATAATAAAAAAAAAATTCATTGTACACACACATGGATGGCCAAAGGATAAATTAATTAATATAAACTTGTGTAGTTATGTAAGTTAAAAAAAACTGGGCCCCAGGAAGGGGAAGTGGTTAAGATCTCCTGGGAAAACTGAGAGGAGGCATAGAAGGGAGAGGATGGGGGATGGGAACATGATAGCTCAAGATAACCCAGCTGTGGGAGACACAGAGAGGAAGACCAATGAAAGAGAAATCTCAATAGAAGAAGCCAATATGGGTTTAAGGAGAAACCTGGTGCTAGGGAAATGCCCAGGAATATGAAAGAATGACCCCAGATAAGACTTCTCACAATAGTGGAAAGCGTTCCTGAACTGGTCCTCCCCTTTAATAAGATTAGTGACTACCCTAATTGTCATTATAGAACCTACATCTAGTTACTGGTGGAAGCAGATGCAGCAATCCACAGCTCTGGGAGTTCAGTTGAAGAGAGTGAGGTGGGATCAAATGAACAAGGAGGGGTCAAGAGCATGATAATGAAAAACCAGAGAGAACATTTCCTGAAGCTGACCTGAGCTAGCTAAAGCTCACAGAGTTTGGAACCTGCATGAGAAGAAACTAGGCTCTCTGAATGTGAGTGACAGTTATGAGGCTTGATGTTCTTGGATGGGGGACCCTGGCAGTGGGACCAGAAGTTATTCTGGCTGCATGAACTGGCTTTTTGAAGCTCATTCCCTATGGTGGTTTACCTTGCTCAGCCTTGATGCAGGAGGGAGGGGCTTGGTCCTGTCTCAATGATGGTAGGCCAGATTTTGTTGACTCACCAATGGAGACATTATTCTCTGAGGAGTTGAGGGGGAATAAAGGGAAGGGGGGCATGGAGAAGAGGAGGAAGGGGAACTTGGATTGGTATACAAAATGAAAAAAAATATTTTAATAAAAAATTCTCTGGTAAACTTCTCATAGAAACCTGGACTCATGGTCTTACCTGCAAAGACTGCATTGCTAGTCTCATCCTCCCATTCCGTGAGAACATTCTTCTAGAAGCACAAAACATAGCTCCCTTAGAAGGAATCTGTGATCTCTCTGCATGCTCAGCTGCTCAACAGAAGCTGTGTAACCTCTGCCCCCAGGATGCTGAAGCCAGTGACCTTTCCTTATCAATCTCAGCTGAGCTCCTTGCACACCTGCTGGCCTCTGCATACACCTGCCTTGGCAAACACCTGCAGTAGGTAATGCTGCTTTTTTCCTGCCAAGTCACTGACTGTGAAATTCACAGAGAAAGTGATGACAGTCCAAGAACTCAATACAGATATATTTTTGTAACCAAAACATTCACAGCCAAGTCTAAAACTTCCCGGCTTTATCATTTCCTTTAACATACAAGTAAAAAACATTTAAAACGCATTCCATTCATCCCCATTTACAAAGTTTGTAAGGACTAACAAAGCCAGTTCTATCAGGAATAGGGCTCCTTGGGTACCTTCCTCTGTGACACCTTATTCTCTATGTCTGCTCCTTGACAGCCACCATCTTTCAATGAGTTCTGAGTTTTCAAAGCTTTATCTAAAACCTTTCCTATGGAAAGTACACTGTTCATTTGTTCACTTCCCCAGAGAGTGGATTTTAGGAGGCCAGCACCTCACCATGATGGAAGATCAGGTTTGCTAATAGATTGGGTAATAAATGAGGTAAGTTATGAAAAATTACTTCCTACTAGATGTTAGGTCAGCTAACTCATGCAAATCCTGATGTAGGTCTTTAAAGGTATCACATGGCTAGTTGTGAAATATCTGTCAAAGATTAACTATTGCCATCATAATTTTCCAAATTTAGGGTAAATTTATAAATATATCTGTGGCAAAGGAGCCATTAAAAATCACAGGTTGACATGATTCATTAACATGATGCTATCATTTTATAATAACCTGACTATAGCAACCAAACTATTGTTATGAAAGAAACTAAGGGTTGTTGGTCAGAAATACAGAAATATGATAAAATAATTATTTCTTATATAGACTCTATAACATTTTATAGATAAAGTCTCTCTGGAGAATAATATAGATATGATTATATGAACAATTAAATACATAAAATTATTATGATCTAGTTTAAATAAACGCATATTCATATATACCTATATATATATATATACACATTGATTTTTAAAAATGACATATATATATGTACATGACTTAGTTTAAAAAGTCCTTTCATTCAGAAAAGATCATGGCTTCTTGCTATTGTCTGCAAAGGACAGAGAACATTGGCAGTAGTTCTGGAGAACATCCCCAGTGCCCTTCTGCTTGATATTCAGAGCTTTTCTCAGGGCTTGGTCCTCCACTGTCCAGCAGAAAACCCATTGGATAGTCATGCTGCTTCTAGTATCAGAGAAGAAAGGAAGGGAGGGGAGGGGAGGATAAAAAGAGGGGAAGGAAAAAAAGAAGATAGGAAAGAAGGGGAGAGGAGAGGAAAGGAGAGGAGAG
>NW_004949137.1:1122519-1131650 GCF_000317375.1 Microtus ochrogaster | reverse complement strand
GGAGAGGAGAGGAGAGGAGAGGAGAGGAGAGGAGAGGAGAGATAGCCTCTGAGGACCAAACAACCATATGAAGTCTTTTTATGACATGACTTCATGTTACCTTTGAGACTGAGGAAAAATGCTAAAGAGCCAAAGGCTCTATTTGAACCTGTAGTTAAGACCTTTGTTTGTTAGGTGGTAGATGATGACCACATATTTTAGACCTGCATCTACTGGAGATGATATGGTTTGAATGTGAAATGTTTGCCACAGCATGGCATGTTTAAATTCTTAGTCCCAGCTAGTTATGCTGACTTGGAAGCTTATGGAATATTGGGGAAGTATAGCCTAACCAGAGGAAATACATTACTGTGGGGAAAAGCTTGGGGTTTATAATTGAGCCCTTCTTCCAACTCAGACATTTCTGTGGTTCCTGAAGACACAACAAGATGTGACAAGCTACTTCATACTTCCCCTGGTACAGCCAGGACCCATTTCCACTGTTCTGCTGTTCCTCTCCTCTCAAACTATGAACCAAAACAAATATTCCTCCACAGAGTTGCTTCTGCCAAGCATTTTCTCTCAGTGACAAGAATAACTAATGTAGAGAATCATCAATTTTAGTAATTAACAACATGTATTAAAATGAAGGCAAGCTACCCTCTTATGTACCATTTTTTGCTGACTTTAAAGTGACACATATAAAAAGATATATACATCCCTGAGTCCTAAATCATGGTACTCAGAAGGAAAATGTTTTCTTCTCTAACTTTCCTCAACAGTGCCAACTATTTCATTGTATTCAACTATGCTAAATTCAGAAAACAATCAGTTAAAGTGTCAAGCAAGACAATTTATGGCAAAGGATCTTGCTGCCGAGACTGATGACCTGAGTTTGATCTCCAGGACCCACATGGTAGAAGAGTGATAGATTCCCAAAAGTGGTCCTCTGACCTCTATACATGCCCTTGATAGCTGGAAATATCGTTGTCATGTAACACTGAGCACCACAAAACTGAACTTTGAAGAAAGTAATCATTGAGAAGTTATCTTATCACTAAACATTACAAATAACCTAACATTAAAAAATAATGGTAGTATCACTACTGCATTTGTCAATGATCTTCTGAGGTTTACCTCAGAAGGCAGATATATTTATCTGCCTGCAGTCATCTACCCAAGGGCCCCATATAATTTGGTACTACAGATGAAAATACCAATGTATGTTGGCAACAGACGTTTGCACACATAATCTCTAAGATCTCTTATCCTTTTCTGCCCTTGTAAGAAACTGCTTTGGAAACGGTTGCCATGGTAACAGTCTCAATAGCATCATCTTCTAGCAACAACACATAGAGCCTTGAGGAAAAAAACATCCCAGCAAGCTGAGGTAAAGTAAAGACTACACTGGAAATGACAGATAAATAGTAGAAATCTTTGCTGAATGGGAAAACACACATATCCTGTGTTCTTAAATGTGCATCTCCTTTTCTGCATCTTAAGTTCCCTATGTATCATGGGAGAAATACAGAATATTTCTTATTTCCAGTCTTATATTGCTGATAGCTTCTCACTGCTGTCTGCCTTTCCCTGTGGTGTCTGAGCCTTGTGATATCAGATCAGAAAGGGATCTTGCACCCATACAAGGGAAGTGTCCACTAAAACAAGTAAAGGGCCTGATGTTTGTTTTCATTAGCCCAAAATAAAGTCAAACAAGTCCTCAGTCAACGGTGAATTTGCAGAACATGATATCCTAAAGTAATAACTATATAGGACAATGTTGGAGGAGGGGAAGCTGCTAGTTAGTTCCTGGTTGCTCAGCCCCAAAATAATCATGCAAAACTGTATTAATTAAATTACTGCTTGACCCATTATCTCTAGCTTCTTATTGGCTAACTCCATATTACTATTAGTCTGTATCACCATGTGGCTGAGACTTACTGGGTAAAATTCCCAGCATCTGTCTCAGGCAGGCTAAATGGCTTCTCCCCAACTCTGCCTCCTTTTTCCCAGCACTCAGCTTAGTTTTCCCTGTCTTGCTCTGTTTCCCCTATAGTTCTGCTATAGGCCCAAAGCAGTTCCTTTATTTTTCAATAGCAATTATAGCATACAGAGGAAAATCCCACATCACCTCCCCTTTTCTGTTTAAATAAAAAGGAAGGTTTTAACTTTAACATAGTAAAATTACTATGTTAAAACAGGTATCAAGCAAGAATTATAGTTATAATATTTATATCTACTTTATCTTTACCATAACTAAGGAAAACTATAATTATAAGTACATATTCTTCAACTACATCAAAGACTTCAGGAAGATATAATATTACCTAAGTAATTAATAAGTTCATTGTAAGCTGCTTCCAAAATTCTAGAATGGACAGAAACATCTTAGTGCCTGGATAGTCACCCAAAGTTCTTCTGTACCACTGGGGCATCCATCTTCAGCCCACAGACCCAGAGTATCCAGCAGACTTTTCCATGGAGCAGGAAATTTCAAAGACATGTCTGCCTATATTTGCAGTTTGCCAGTCACTTTTTTCTGTGTCCTGTAGAATATCTGGCAGACTCTTTCATGAAGCAGGAACCCTGGAGGATTTTCTAACCTTTAGGCAAGTTTAGTAGTCATTTCTCTGTGGGTCCTGCATGACCAGTTTATTAAGCAGTCCAGGCAAAAGCAGTTTCTTGCCCAAATGGCTAACCAACTCCATAAAGAGCCTCTTCAATGCTCATATTCTTCTTGAAGTTATTGGTGTTGCTAGGAGCAGATGTGTCTCATTGTCATGAAAAGTCCTAAGTTATTAAAGCATTCTAAATGCCATATTCTGAAGGTCTTTGAAATGTTTGAAGAATACTTATCTATCTGAAATACATCTCTGTAAATCTAGAAAATCTAACTAACACTTTCTAACTAAGCTAGAAAATCTAACTATGCTTGACTACTATAAATGATTATCATTAACCTATATTTCTTAATTATACATTAAATTTTTAAGTGAGCTGGGCAAACACAATACCTTCTTCAAGAGTAAAAATGTACATATAACAATATTACCTTAAATTTGATCAATAAACCAAGATCTATACCAATGCAAATGTCTATAACATATCCCCCTTTAAATGTAAAAGAATATTTATAGACAATATTTGGGAGTATGAGTATAATTATTCTCCAAACTGCTTCCTGCTTTTTTTTGGGGGGGTGAAATAATTTTTGAGAGGTATTTAAGGTAATCTTTTAGGAGGTCTTGGTCCATCAAACAACACTAGTCTGGAAGGATTCCACAGGTTCTCATCCTCTGTGGAGACAAAAGAAGAACCTCTTTTCCAAAGCAACATATGCTTAGACTCAAATTCCCAAGTCAAGATACCTTTAAAGTATATCTGTTTGTTACTGAGCTCCTTCACAGTTAAAAATTCAAAGAAAACACAATAATATACATAATCCAAACTTTCTGTGAATTTTCCATCTTTATGTGGCTTATTTTTCTTTACTCCTTTTAATTTATGACTTACTCTGTCTCTTTAAAGACTTTATTTTTTTCATTTTATGACTTTCTATTTTTTTCTCTCTCTCAAGCCTATGTACATTTATCTAACATTGTGACCCATTTAGAGGTCTTTTTTTTAAATCTGGATGTGTCTTTATTGCATATCTATAATGGTTTTCTGACCAGAAGCACTTCTTAAAATGCCAAGTGCAAAGAATCTAAGCTGCAAAATTGCTAGAATATATACGGTACTTTCTGCTTGCCTTGCCCATTCCAACATGGTGGGGCTGCTTGCCACTTCTGAGAGCCATGCACAGTGCCCCATCTCTAGGGACAGAGCCCGTCCATGTTGCCATCAAGAAAGCTATAACATGTTGCTCACAAATTCTATTCAAATGCTTGGTTTCCTGAAAGTGCCAGAGGTCATACTGGCAGCACAGCCAAGAATGCTGGAATTTCAAAATAGTGTGGCTTTTTGTTTTCTGCTACTGCTGAGTCTGAAAAACCTCTCTTAAAGTAGCTGTGACATACCACCAGCAAATAGCAAGAAGCTGTGTTAAACTCTGTATTTTTGTATCTAGAATTCCTTTTCAAGCCCCCTCAGGTTGTAAGTGGATTTTAGTCAACCACGTTGGTGCCAATTTGTAGAAAGGAGACCTGAAGTCATAACTGTAGGACAGTTTATCAATAACTAAGGATTTAATGGATATCTACCACATGTCCACACTTGGGGAAAGGAACAACGGCATCCCAATCCCTTTCTTTGTAAACTTTAACATCTAATTGGTGAGATTAACTGAAGCATATAAAAAATGATGGTAAAATATTAAGTGCTAAAGTCATGGCGTTATAGAACACCATCTGTACAGTAATGGAATTACAAAGTTGTGGCATCGCTCCAATGTTTCTGCAACATAATTCATCTGAAGTGCTCTGACCCTTCCCAAGCTCATGGCTTCCAAAACTTGTGGAACTTCTAGATTCAAAGGGTTGGTGGTTTGAGAATCTGCCAAATGCAGCCCAGGAGTCCTGGGTGAGGCACAAGCAAGATTCTGGGAGCCCTGATCTAGAATCAGTTCTCCTTCTTAGAACAAGTATTCTGATGTTAGATACTTTCCAGCAGGGATCTTTTTCTAAAATAGAGACTAAGCCATTACCTCCCCTAGTTTTGTTTCCCAGGCCTATACCCAGCAAGCCCCCTTCATGTATTTTGCTACATTAGTGCTCTCCACAACTGAGCTCTCACAACTCCAACTGCAGCCAGCACAATATTTTCAAATGCTCATGTCCTTGGAGACTAATTAGCCTCCAGTTCTGCAAGGTGAGAACTGCAGCAAAGGCCTCTACATCATCACTGATAAATCAAGCAAACTGATGTACATCAGCAGAGCTAAGACGTAAATACTCAGGTTTTCCAAATTCAATTGAGGATCTTCCTTGACATCTGAGGCTTGATTTCTTTCAGCAGAGTTGACAGCCTTAAAACTGCTTTTGCAGTGCCAAGTGGGATGAATATAAAAAATGATTCAGGGCATCATTTACATATTACACAGACACTTCAAGCTAGAAAGCTTGTTGCTTAGTAAAAAAAAAAAACTACAAATAAAGTGGGTCTTCAGGGATTGGCCCAGGGCCACTTCAGCTTCCTATGGTAGGTGCTAGTTGGCTAATTAGGCAGTGATGTGCCTGAGAAAAGTTAAGGGAAAGAGCAGAGTTCAGTGAAGCAGCTGTTTTTCTGTTCACTGTTCTCCACTTATCACCTCTCACCAAGAGACACCGCTTAGAGCAACCAGAAGCAGTGATTGTGCAAATTAATTTCTTTCAAACACTAAAGCAATGTTGAGTTGAAGGGAGGAGGTGGTAGGAATAGAAGCAGGATCAAAATCATCAAAAGTGTTTGGTGATACAAAAAAACACCCTTAAACTACATAACAACTCTTAGGTTTTGCCAGAAATAGAACAAGTCTGCTAAATTTCATTTATTTATAATATTGAGCCTTACTTGGCTTTCTTTGCTTTCTTACATCCTAGTGTTTAATCCTCTTACAGTACCATGACCTATGTATAACATAGTGCTTGATTTCACTATAGCTATTCAACAAACATTTGCTAAATGTCCTAGTTAGGGTTAGTATTGATGTGATGAAATAATATGATCAAAAGCAATTTAGGGAGAAAAGGGTTTGTTTGGCTTACACTTCCACATCATAGATGATCACTAAAGAATGTCAGGAAAAGAACTAAAACAGGAAAGAAATTTAGAGGCATGGGCTGATGCAGAGGCCATAGAGAGGTGCTGCTAACTGACTTGCCTTTAATGGTTTCTCAGTTTTCATGCTTATAGAAGTCCAAACCAACCAGCAAAAGGATGACAGCTCCCACAAAGGTCTTCTCTTTCTCTCTCTTCTCTCTCTTCTCTCTCTCTCTCTCTCTCTCTCTCTCTCTCTCTCTCTCTCTCTCTCTCTTTCTCTCTCATCAATTACTAATTAAGAAAGTACTCCACAGGCTTGCATATAGCCCAATCTTATGGAGGCATTTTCTCAGTTGAAAATCTCTTCTCTTAGATAACTATAGCTTATGTTGACATGAAAGTATTTAACACACTAAATAAAATATTGGTTAAACCCACAGATAATAATCTGGATTTTATATGTACATTTGTATTTATAAACATGGAGAAAGAACAATGAAAATGTGGAAAAGAGTATTTTATTTACAACCATAATAATTTAATTTAAATGTTGTTCTGCTAAGCAAGAACTACATGATCTTTATTAAATCATCATTTAAGCTTCAAGGTCGTCAGAAGAAAGTAAAGGCTTCATAGTAGCAACAGCCTTTTGTCAAACAAGCCCTGTCCCAAAATCATCAGCTGAAAATAATTATGACTTGCAGATATTTGGTTATGAGAATTTAATTTTCCTAAAGTTGGATAGAAAGTAAGCTAGAGAAGTGGAGTATAAATCAAGGCAATGCTACTCACTCCTCATAGACACACATAGCCACACTTATCCCTCCCCAACACCAAGGCTAGAATACAGTTTACATGAAGGCTGTGAAGGGTGATAAATTAAGCACATCCCTCAAAGACTCCCCGTCTACTGAACTCCTTTGATAAAAATGTACAGTGGATTTTTGTACCACTTGAAGTGAAGGCTGCCCCATGCTCATTTCTCCCTATTCCTTCCTTTATTGCTGTCTTTCAGGGATGTGTTGATATTCCTCTTACTATGAGCAAATATCTTAGCTAAGGGAGTTTGCCATTGAGTTGGAGTATAGTTCTGAGTGTAAAGTCAAAATAATTAAAAGAATCTGGAAGAGGTATTTGGCACTGATATTCACATATAAATATTCAGTTTCCAAAAGAAGGAAACATTTCCATAGGCATTGATATACAAATGAATAAGTCAAATATGTCCTAAAGAAATATCAATATATCAATATCATATATTGATCCTAAAATAAGGACAACCTGATGGACAAAAAATATAATATGGACAAACTCTTATAAAGTGCTAAGTGAAGTAAGCTGTCATTAAAAGACTATATTGTATGATTAAAATTATATGAAATATTCCATGTGGGCAAATTCATAAAGACAAGATCAAGAATTGTGGTTTTTAGAGGTTAAGATAGTACAGAATAAGGCAATATTGTTAAACAGTTATAGAATACTCATTTTTCATTATGAAGTATTTTGCATATTAGTTATACAACCATTTGAATATATGAACAGTAAGGACCTACACTATTAAATGTGAAGAAGATGATGATTCTGAGTTGCCCCATGTGAGTTATAGAAAACATAACAACTATTTAAAATTAAATTATGTGTTAAAAGTTTCAAATCAAAATTCATACCAAAATGCTCTTACGACTGGTTCATATGGGGTAGTAAATATTCATTTTCTGGTTTCAGACACTTGACACTTGTCCACAGAATAACTATTGTTTCAAATAAAGTCATACAGACTCTCCAATTCCAAAGTGACTTGACACTTGCTGAAATGATTAATGAAATAAATTATTGTTCTAGGCCTGGATACACCTATCATGTAGCAAATTATGATATAGAGAAGTGAGCTTATCTGCCAATATTCTCCTTTTTCTTCCCTTTGTTCTTGGACTATTCAATGAAACATTGCTTGTCTTCTCCTGCACAAACCTTGTTCAGTCTTTATTCCTTACTACTTTCTTTCAGAAACTGAAGGAATGCTAGAATATGTTAGGTAACTGTGAGAAAAAGAGTGCCACTCAGTAAGTGTCCATTACATAACTGAATGTCTGTATGATAACCACATACTCTATCTGAAATTTCAAAATCTCCTAAAATTGACTCTAGTCAAAATCAAATTTTTGGTATAAGATTTACGTTTTAACAATCTAAAGTATTGAAGAGGTGTGCATGTTTATGGAATTCAAAATGCATCCCCTGATCCACAATCTATTTCTTGTGAGATGAGGAATACTCAGGAGAAATTCTGCCTTTGCAGTCTTTAATAAGAGTCTCTCTAAGAGCCAGGGCAGACTTAGGTGATGGTATTGAATTAGGCATATTCAGATTTGTACAGAGGAATACAGTAACTGCTGGGTGACTTTGAAATCACCCTAAATGCGAGGAAACTCAGTTTCCAATCTTGCTAGACCATCTTAGTCTCAATAACGGATTCTAGAAATTCAACAGCATCTTAAATTTGACAGTCTCATTCAAATTGCTAAAATTGCAAGTTCTCTCAGTAGAGAAAGGAGATGATAGATAGATGATAGATAGATAGATAGATAGATAGATAGATAGATAGATAGATAGATAGATAGATAGATAGATAGGTAGACAGGTAGACAGATAGACAGATAGACAGATAGACAGATAGACAGATAGACAGATAGACAGATAGACAGATAGACAGATAGATAGATAGATAGATAGATGATAGATAGATAGATAGACAGATAGATGATAGATAGATAATAGGTAGCTGTGATTTTTCAGGAATCATTAGTAATTTAGATGCTTCAAGTAAATATAACCAAGATAAGGCAAAGACCCATCTAAGCAAATTCAAATGATCAAACCTAGTTGGTTATTTTTTTTTTTTTTGCAAATGAAGTGACTCCTTTTCAAGCAAGCAAAAGCTCTTTTAGCCCTTGCCCCTCTTCCCTATTATCTACCATGTGATTCCCTGTCTTACTTAACTATATTCCATCAAACCCAACACCTCTCCATACTCCAAGCAGCTGTTAATTTAATCACATAAAGATGTCAGTGATTAATAGAGTTAAAGATCACTTCAGGTCATGAGGACCTCAATTTTAAAATCAAATAATACTAGACTTAGAAAGTCTCTCAAAGGTCATCTTGCCAATTTTTCCAACTAATTAAAATAATTTCCTCGATCTTTTTAAAATCTCCACAGTTACAATTTAGTTTTAGGGCTTTTCAACAAAAAGCAGTATTGTTAGTGGACAACCTAAGCATGAATTAGTAATACATGGTCTGAATCCTGTATCTCTAATTCACTGCTTACATAAGCAAGCCTGTGAAACATCCATTTCCTTCTCCACAAAATAAATGTATGTTTATAAACCTGCTTATAGATAAATAGATGATGGGTGATATATAATAGATAACAGATAAATTAATAGAAAATAGATTAATAAATAATA
>NW_004949137.1:1121779-1122364 GCF_000317375.1 Microtus ochrogaster | reverse complement strand
TTGCATACATAGATACATAGGTAGATACATAGATAGAAACATAGATATATAGATATAGCTAAATGTATTACATGGTGAAATCTGCTATGAACTAATCAAGAAGTTGCATTTAGTGTGTCTAATATAGTTGATACAAAATAGAGCAGATAACTGCCTTGGGCTGTCTCAGTTGTAAGGCAAGCACAGGGCCTTCACAGTTCAGCAGCTGAGCTGAGTGGAGAGGAGCATATATGCTCCCATACATAACCCAGAAAAAAGCTCCAATGATAATCCCTTGCAAATGAAGAAATAGTATTTTCAGATAGAATTCCACTGGAAGAACAAACCAGTGTTCAGGGAAGACCCTACGTCAATACCAAAGAAAGTTCATGGTATCTTTGGATATTCTTTGTTTTATAATGCTGCATAAGGTAGTTTTTATTTACCGCTTCCTGGAATATATAATATGGCTTTTGGTTTTGTATTATTATGAGATTTCGCACTGTGCTAACCTTATGTTTGTTGTTTTATGTGTTTTTCATTTTTTTCTTTGGTTCATTTTCTCTGTTTGTTTGTTTTTGTATTATTCTTTTCTTGTTTTTTTTT
>NW_004949137.1:1110739-1120924 GCF_000317375.1 Microtus ochrogaster | reverse complement strand
GGGTTACCTCACTCAGGATAGTGTTTTCTATTTCCATCCATTTGCATGCAAAATTCAAGATGTCATTGTTTTTTTACTGCTGAGTAGTACTCTAAGATGTATATATTCCACACTTTCTTCATCCATTCTTCCATTGAATTCATTACTTTTCTTAAAAATAAGTTAATGTGAATAAAAAGTCTCCAAGGATTCATGCCCCACCCCACACTATTTTCAAGTAATAATTAAACGCCACATGCTCTGGCCTGGGGTGTGAAGAGGTGCTGTCCCTGGCATGCCTCTACACCTTAGACTTACATTTCCATCTCATGATAGCACTTGATCTTTCTGTGGACTCATGAATTTCATGTCCCACTCCACCCTGTTAATAAAAACAAATTATTTTTTCATATAAAGCATCCTGATTACAGTTTCCTTTCTTTTGACTGCTCCCAGTTCCTCCCCACTTCTTCTACAATTTGCATCCACTCCCTCTCTGAGGAATAGGCTTCCAAGAGACAACAACAAAACATAACAAAATAAAAAAAAATAAGATAAATCAAAACCATCATATCAAACAAAGTTAGACAAGGAAAACCAACAGAAGAAAAGAGCTCAAGAGAAAGCACAAAAATTAGAACCCATTAGCACACTTAGGAATTCAATAAAAAATACTAAACTGAATACTCTTCACTGACCTACAAATTTGTAGGTAACACGATTCTGAAACTCTGGGAGGTGA
This sequence comes from Microtus ochrogaster, assembly GCF_000317375.1. Classification (NCBI taxonomy): domain Eukaryota; kingdom Metazoa; phylum Chordata; class Mammalia; order Rodentia; family Cricetidae; genus Microtus; species Microtus ochrogaster. The sequence continues at coordinate 1,120,203 of NW_004949137.1, read as the reverse complement.
TAGTCTTGGTCTTTTTAAGTTGACACCTGGGTGCTGACCTTTGGTTCCTGTTCTCTGCTTTCCTGTTAGTTTGGGTATTTCTAGTTTGTAAAAATTCTGATTTAAAATACTATTTCTTACTCTCAAAAAAAGGTAAAATATTGAAATCACAATGATGGAAATGGCAATTGTAAATTCCTGCATGATGACTCCAGCATTCTACATGTAAAAAATGTAAATATTTTTATAGATCGTCTTCTTTTGAAAATCCAAAATCCAATGTTTTTTTTTACTGTAAGCAAATTTGAACATAAAGATAATTCTGAGCTTCTTATAGATTAACAGAAAAAAAAAACAGAGAAAGAAAAGAAGTCAAAGTTTTATTAAAATAGTGCTTTCGACATCATTTTGTGTGTAACATGTTCACATACTGTGTGCAATCAAGCATATATGCACATTATTAAATATAAGGCTATGATGTGCCCAATAAATTTAAACCAAGCTTAATCCACTTTTCCTTTGTTAGGTTAACATATGTATATATGTGTGTGCATACATATATTGGTTTTTCTTTTTTTCTTTTATTACTTAAAAAAAAACAACCCCTCCCCTCCTTCTACTCCCCTCCCACTCTCTCCCAGACCCTCCCATCCCACCCCCTCCAAGCCTAAGAGAGGGCAATGCATGCCACCCTGTGAAAAGTCCAAGTCCCTCCCTACTACATTTAGGTTGAGCAAGGTATCCATCTAAAGAGAATAGGATCCTAAGAAGCCAGTACATGCAGTAGAGACAAATTCCAGTGTCACTATCAGTGGTCCCTCAGTCAACCCCAAGTGTCAACCACCTTCAAATGGATTCAAAGGGACTTGTTTGTTCCCATGCTCATTCATTCCCAGTCCAGTTGGGGTTAGTGAGCTACCATTAGCTCAGGCAGACTGTCTCAGTGGATGAAATCCTTATGGTCTTGAATTTTTTGCTCAAGGAATATTGGTTTTTCAAGACAGGGTTTCTCTGTGTAGCTTTGGTCCCTGTCCTAGAACTAGCTCTTGTAGATCAGGCTGGACTCAAACTCACATAGATGTGCCTTCCGCTGATTCCTGAATGCTGGATTAAAGGTGAGAACCACCATCGCCTAGCTAGGATACCATATCTTTATTGTCACAAGTAAGTAAGTATTCCTATAGTAACAGAACCATAGAAATCTCAGCATTTATGCTGGTTTGTGTTCTACATTAACAAAAACAGCAGACTTACCACTGTGTTTATGTGCGTATAAATTTAACACAATGCAAATATTCACAAGGATATCATCTTTTAAAGTAATAGTAGCAAAATAAAATGTTATCTCTGACCAATTATATGCTCTTTATGATGGAACTCTGACCTTTTATCTCAGTAGAAAGCAAACAAATAAAGCATAGTCAAATGTTCATTTATTCTCTAATGCCTAACTGAAAGATCCAGTATAATTTCTGCTAAAGTTTAAAAGTGGCATTCCAATTTTCAAAAGGATGACAAATATATTGCCTACTAAATCTCAGTCTTCTTTCCAAGTCCAGAGGCTTGTCTGAGTTCAGTAATCCAAACAACATGTCATTCCTAGAGGGCCAGAAATATTGCTATTTGAACACAAAACAATCTAGCAAAGATGCCTTTCTGCTATGACATACAATAAACCTCAGGAACTTTGTTGACAAGCTAAGGCATAAGGGATCATTTACAACCCAGAATGAAATCTCGTGGCATCTATAGATTCATGTGAACAAGGTAGCTTTCTTAAATTTGAGCCTCAGACAGTTCTTCAAAAGAGTTGTACAATCTTCCAGGCATATATAGAAATATAAGACTTTACAACATACCTATGAAAAATTACATTTACTCCATCCAAAATTATGTCTATCATGTACTTTGTATGTCTTCTGGTATGAAGGAAAATAGCAGCTGCTTTTAGAGAAATCTATGTTGGCTGCTGTAAATGAGGGCTATTAAAATACTCTTCCCTTTATATCTCATGGCTTTGGTTTTAATTAATTCTTAATCTCGATTATATACTTTTATCAGAATTCATTTTTGGGAAAGTTCTCTCCAGTTAAGAAGGTTAATCAAATAGGTAACAAAAGATCCTCTTGTATTGTGGAGGAAACAAAACATGACACATGTTCTCTTCTTCAGCTTCTTTCTGGAGTAGTCCCATTCTGCTGTACCCACTACTGTCACACAGGCTTGTAATGAGAGTGAGTAACTTCTGTCCCAGAATACCATCAAAAAAGACACTATGCAAAGATTTATCTAAACTAATAAACTGTTTTCTTTTGCTTGCCCTCAGGATAGGAGCAAAATGGTAACTTTTCTGTGTGCACTGTATTTCCACACCCATGTTTGTGACGAGGTTTTAAATAGTGTTATTCATTTAACGTCCTGTTTTCGTATAACATCCTAAATCATAGTTTTATCTGTTCCAACTAAAAACTTCTTTTCACCTTTATGATCCTGTACATCAACAAATAGTAGCTACTATTTATTCACTTAGAAAAAAAATTATCATGAAATTATTGAAGTATGTTTTTAGAGCTAAAATTATGTATGTGTGAGTGTATTTGTGTCTGTGTGTGAGATACCATACATATATAGCAATTGTCAAATCAGTTATTCATATTTTTTCTTTAAAGTTTCATCTTATACTAAAATTCAATGATATCTGGAGTTTCCAGAAGGCTCACACCGGCTTCCTCTGATTCAACCAGATATCACATATAGATACCATAGTGTTCTTGTTACATCAAAGGTTCTTCTGAGGGAAGATACCATGGGGTTCATGTAAAGCAACACCCTTAAGTTTTAATAAAGAATGCAACGTTAATAAATACTTTGTTGATCCCGACCTGGATGGAGGTGGGTGGTCCTTGGACTTCCCACAGGTCAGGGAACCCTAATTGCTCTTCGAGCTGATGAGGGCGGGGGACTTGATCGGGGGAGGGGGAGGGAAATGGGAGGCGGTGGCAGGGAGGAGGCAGAAATTTTTAATAAATAAATAAATTTTAAAAAAGTAGCAACAAAAATAAACAACAGAAAAAAAATGAAAAAAAATAAATACTTTGTGATTTTACATCTTCACGGGAAACAGTATGTTGCTGAGATGTTTATAGCCCACTATGAGAATGAGTAGTGTACAAACATTTGCAGTGATCAATGTGCAGTTTATATCTATTTATTTTGTAGATGGAATTCAGCAAAGATTTTTTTTTATACTAATCTGTTTGGATCATGCTTTATTGCTATTATCGGGTGCACGTTACTTGTTTGTATGCAAAATTCTCCTTAATTTATTACCTGCATTAGTGCCTTAGAAACAGAGTATCTGTCAATTCTGCTCCATTATTTCTTTTACCATTCAAGTTTGAAGCTTCAATCAAAAATTTTCAAAATTGACAGTTCTCATACTGGCAAAGCTTCATATTAAGGCTAATAAATAGACCATACAAGCTACAAGTCCCACTCCAACCCAAACTCTCCTATCTCCCATTACCTCAGAGGAACTCTGAAACACAGGCTGCTACTATAGAGAAAGGACCAAAAGGTGAGGGACCACCCACCAAGTGGGACACCCGGCCCCTCCCCCACCTGCTTCAGCTTCTCTGGCCAGTCAGCAGGCAAGCTTCCAGCACTTAGACTATCCCAACAACTGCATCCCATCGATCAGAGACTCTAAGCTACAAGTCCCATTCAATCCCCAAATCCGCCTATTCCCCACAACCTCAGAGAAATATGAAGCATAAGCTATAATTACACAGAGTCGACTAAGAGAAAAGACCAAGAGAGGAACTCTAAAGGACAGGCTGTTACTGCACAGAGTGGACCAAGCGAGTGAACCAATAAAGCAAACCAAGAGAGTGCATGAAGAGAGGGGGCCAAGAGAAACCTCAGAGGCCACCTGAGACACAGATATTGACAGTACGGAGCAGACCAAGAACAGTAACCAAAGACACAATGGAAGGATTGGAACAAGGGGCAAAAACACTGACAGAACCAATTAGAGGAAGAGATGGGTAGGTACTAATGCAAGAATTCATTGAACAACCAAAAAAGCAATATGGTAACACCATAACCTAGTTGTCATACAACAGGAAGACTTGATCATCCTAACCAAGAAAAAGCATAAGAAAACTATTTTAAATGTAACTATATGAGGATGATGGAGAACTTCAAAGAGGAAATTTAAAAATCCCTTAGAGAAATGGAAGAAACGACAAACAAAATATTGGAAGAAACCAACAAATCTTTAAAAGAAAACCAAGGAAAAACAATCAAACTGGTAAATCAAACAGTACAAAACTTGAAAACTGAAAGAAAATGCAATAGAGAAAATAGAAACCAAGGGAATTCTAGATATGGAAAATCTGAGTAAAGAAATGGGAACTACAGAGTCAAGCATAACCAACAAAATACAAGTGATGTAAGAGAGGATCTCATCTGTTGAAGATACTATAAAGGAAATAGGTACAAAAGAAACATTATATCAAAAAAACCCATATGATTATATCATTATATGCTGAAAAAGTATTTAACAAAATCCAACATCCTTTGCTGATAAATGTCTTGGATAGATCAGGGACACAATGAACATATCTAAACATAACAAAAGCAATATAAAGCAAATTGACAGCCAACATCAAATTAAATGGATTTTTTGAGAAACTCATAGTGATTCCACTAAAATCAGGAATAAAACAAGGCTGTCCACTCTCTCCATATCTATGCAACCTAGTTTTCGAAGTTTTGGCTATTCAATAAGACAACAAAAGGAGATCAAGGGGATACAATTTATAAAGAAAGAAGTCAAATTTGCAGATGATATAATTGTATACATAAGTGACCCCAAAAATCCTACCAGGGTACTCCTACAGCTCAAAGATACCTTCAGTAATGCGACAGGACATAAGGTCAGCTCAAAAATATCAATAGCCCTCCTATATACAAATGATAAAGACACTGAGAAAGAAATAAGAGAAACATTGCCTTTCACAATAGCCACAAACAGCAAGAAAAAAAAAAGAAAGAAAGAAATGTCGTGGGGTAATGCTAACCAAAAAAGTGAAAGATGTGTTGGATAAGAATTTTAAGTCTTTGAAGAAAGATTTTGAAGATGATACCAGAAAATGGAAAAATCTCACATGCTCATGGATAGCTATGATCAATGTAATAAAAATAGCAATCATATCAAAAGCAATCAAAAGATTCAGTGCAATCCCCATCCAAATCCTAACACAATACTTCACAGACCTTGAAAAAAATAATAATCAACTTTGTATGGAAAAACACAAAACCCAGAATAGCCTAAACAAACCCTATACAATAAAGGAACTTCTGGAAACAACACCATCCCTGACATCAAGCTCTATTATAGAGCTACAGTAAATTAAAATACCTTGGTTTTGGCATAAAAACAGAAATAGTGACCAATGGAACTGAGTCAAAGATATTAACCCACACACCTATGAACACTTGATTTTTGGTGAAGAAGCTAAAATTATACAATGGATAAAAGAAAGCATCTTCAATAAATGGTGTTGGCATAATTGTCATGTCAACATGTAAGAGAATGAAAATAGATCTATATCTATCCCAATGCACAAAACCCAAGTCCATATGAATTAAAGACCACAATATAAATCTGACCACAATGATCCTGATAGAAGAGAAAGTGGGGAGTAACCATCAATGCATGGGCACAAGAGACCACTTCCTAAATATAACACCAGTTGCAAAGACCCTGAGCAGCAATAAATAAATGGGACCTCCTGATACCGAGAAGCTTCTGTAAAGCAAAGGACACAGTCAAAAGGACAAAAAGGCATCCTATTGAATGGGAAAAGTTCTTCACCAACCCCACATCAGAGAACTGATCTCCAAAATATATAAAGACCTCAAAAAATTAGACATCAAAATTCCAAATAATCCAATTAAAAGTGGGGTACAGAATGAAACAGAATTCTCAACAGAAGAATCTCAAGTGTACAAAAAAACACTTAAGGAAATGTTCATCATCATTAGCTATCAGAGAAGTGAAAATCAAAACAACTCTGAGATACTATCTTACACTAGTCAGAAAAGCCAAGATCAAAACCTTATGCTGGAGAGTATGTGGAGTAAGAGAAACACTACTCCATTCCTGATGGGAATGCAAACATATACAACCACTCTGGAAATCAGTATGGTAGTTTCATAGAAAATGGGGCATCAATCTACCTCAAGACACAGCAATACAATTCGGGCATATACCAAAGGCTGTGCAATCATACTACAAGGACATTTGTTCACCTAAGCATTATTTGTAATAGCCAGCACCTGGAAACAATCTAGATGCCCTCAACCAAAGAAGAATGGATAAAGAAAATGTGGTATATTTACACAATAGAGTATCTCTCAGCAGTAAAAGCAATGACACTTTGAAATTTGCATGCAAATGGGTGAAACTAGGAAAAAAAAACATTCTGAGTGAGGTTACCCAGAAATATGAACATTGTATGTACTCACTCATAAGTGGATACTAGCTGTAAAACAAAGGATATTAATCTTACAGCCCATGACCATAAAGAAACTAAGTAAGAAGTTGAATCCTAAGAAAAACATATATAGCTCCAGCAGGAAAAAAGGAATAGACAAGATCACCTGCCAAAATTGGGTGTTTGGGCAGGAAGGGGAAGGAAGAGTAGTATGGGAGGAGGGCAGAAAGGGAGGGGGGGGGAGAACTTGAAGAATGGGATGGTGGAGATGGAGAAAAGACAGAGATGAGAGCAAGAGATATTTTGATTGAGAGAGCCATTCTGGGGCCAGCAAGAAACCTGGTGCTAGTGAAATTGCTAAGGATCCACAAGGATCACCCTAGCTAAGACCCTAAGCAATAGAGGAGAGGGTGCCCAAGGTAGACTTACCCTGTAATCAGAATGATGAATATATTTAACTATTTCCAACTGATGGAAACAGAGGCAGAGACCCACAGCAGAGCACTGGGATGAGTTCTAAAAGTCCAGCTGAAGAGTGAAAGTATGAGCAAAGACGTCAAGACCATGATGGAGACAACCATTGAAACAGTTTACCTGAGCTAATAGAAGCTCATCAACTCCAGCAAGACAAGGAAGGAAACAGGTTAGGACTAAACTAGACCTTCTGAATGTTGAGCTTTGAACCCTTTTTGGTTATCTTTTCCATTATTGAAGTTTTTCTCATTCCAATGTTTCATTTCATGCTATTCATTAATAATTCTACCCCAGAAAATATCCCTTCATCTCTGTATTCCTCTAAAGTGCTAACTAGGGTATTCTCCATCATTAATGGAAGGTATATAATGAGATTATTTTCAGTGAATGTTTGCATTTAGTGTGTTTCTAAAACCCTCAAAAATATCATATTTTAATATGATATTTGTAATAACTATTCAGTCCTTAGAACAGAAAAATAACACAGGTGTCATTATAAAAGATTCATGCAATTAGTCACTAGAATCAAAATGTGTGGCTTACAGTAACTGTTGCCTTCCTTCATAGGTGAATAAGAAGAGAAGAAAGAAAAACTCCATTTCTTAGGATACTTTTAGTTTTTAAGTTATAAAATAATTACAATATTTCTCCATTTTCTTTACTCCCTCTTATCTAGTGGTTCTCACCCTTCCTAATGGTGTGGTCCTTTAATACAGTTCCTCATGTTGTGGTGACCCCTAAAAATCAAGTTATTTTTGTTGCAACTTCATCTATATTTTTTTACTGTTATGAATTGTAATGTAAATATCTGTGTTTACTGATGGACTTAGACAATCCCTGTGAAAGGATCATTTGAATCCTCAAAGGCATAATGATCTACAAGTTGAGAACCATTGTCTTGAACCTTTCTGTACACCATTCCTTGCTCTCTTTTACTTTTATGGCTCCTTTTTTCATTAGCTTTTGTGATATGCAAATGTGTATAAATGTGTATTCCTAAATATAGCCTACTCAGTGGGAACTGTGTCCACACTGGGCATCACATGAGCACATAGAAGACCTCAGAGCCTGCCTCCTACAGTTCGCACTTTCTCCGACAGGGTCATGCCTGCTTCCTCAAGGCCACACCTCCTAATAGCAGCACCACCTATGAGCCAAGCGTTCAAACACATGATTCTACGGGGCAGTGCCTATTAAAACCAAAACAATTACATTAATTACCCTCACTATACACCTTAATTATCTTATTTTCTTTTTATTATTTTTTTGAGGCAGGGTCTTACTGTTAACCCTAAACTCACCATGTAAGCTGAGCTCACCTTAAACTCACAGCTTATGTGCCTCAGCATCTTGAAACTGGGGTTGAGGATACATATTTGGAACCACGTCAGGGTTATGTCTATTATCTTCTTGTAACATTTTAAACTATATCTTTTTGTAATGTTAGTTAATCTTAAGACTTTTGTATTGTAAAGTACAGAATAAAAACATTTCTTTTATTTCTGATTAATTTCTTCTTTAACATTTAAAACATGTATCTAATTAAAATAACAACTGAGTATGGCCAGAAATAAAGCTGAACAACAGAAACCTTCACTACGTCCCCAGACATTGAAAGGCATTTTTCATTGACATCACTGATTTTTCATTAATTTTTTTTCTTTTCTTAATTATTTCCTGATGGAGTAAAGATGCCATGGGTTGTTATCTCAAACAAACTATAAACAGACGCTGTGTTTCATTCATTTTCTGGCCATCTAGACACAGAAACTGTATTAATTACAACACTGCTTCTTATTAACTAACTCTTACATCTTAAATTAACCCATTTCTAATAAACTGTGTATCGCCACAAGGCTGTGGCCTACTGGTAAGTTTCCAGCATGTCCTTCTCTTTCAGCAGCTATAAGGCATTTCTCTGACTCAACCTACTCTCTCTCTCTCTCTCTCTCTCTCTCTCTCTCTCTCTCTCTCTCTCTCCACACACACACACACACACACATATATATACATACATACATATATATATATATACATATATATATATATATATTCTTATATATTCTTCCATACTGGCAGTATTCTAGCCTGCCATAGGCCAAAGCAGTGTTATTCATCAACCAATAAAAGCAACACATACACAGAAGCACATCCTAAATCAAGCAATCATGAAAATTGGAAGAATTTAAAAACAACAATATTTGGATCTCAAAATGATTTGGAAAATATTGATAAAATACAATGAAAATGATCTTAAGTGTCTTTTGGCCATTTGAACTTCTTCTGTTGAGAATTCTCTGTTCAGATCAGTGCCTCATTTTTTACTTGGTTTAATTAGCATTTTAAAGTCTAGTTTCTTGAATTCTTTATATATTTTGGAGATCAGACCTTTGTCTGTTGCGGGGTTGGTGAAGATTTTCTCCCAGTCAGTGGGTTGCCTTTTTGTCTTAGTGACAGTGTCCTTTGCTTTACAGAAGCTTCTCAGTTTCAGTAGGTCCCATTTATTCA
>NW_004949137.1:1078035-1108696 GCF_000317375.1 Microtus ochrogaster | reverse complement strand
AGAGGGGAGGACTTTGGACTTTCCACAGGGCAGGGAACCCTGACTGCTCTTCAGACTTGAGAGGGAGGGGGAGAGGAGTGGGGGGAGGGCGGGAGGAGTGGGAAGCTGGGAGGAGGCGGAAATTTTTTTTTTCTCAATAAAAAAAAATACAATGAAAATATAACACAGTGTTTTCCCCTTGCCAGCAATTTGCAACAGGCTGCTTGGGTTGTTTACGTTTACTTCATCTATGATACAGGAGCAGGCCAGAAATATTCATGAGGAGTTTGAAGGAACTCTCTATAACATATAGGTTTATGAAGTTTTGTGGAAGGTTGTGGAAAATGCCAGAAATTTAAGAATTTAATCAGTCCTTGTTTCAAATAGATTTAAGTAGCCCAATACTTGTCCTATGTGAAGATGCAAAAACAAAAAAATATCTGCTTTACAAGTCTCCCATAAATAGTTACAGAGCCTCTCAAAGATGCAGACATTTAAATTAAAATATTAGAAATAACAAGTTTCAACCTTAGAGAACTTCTAAAGAAAGGTCAATCATATCAGTGAAAGAAATGGGTGGGGCAATTTACTTAAGGGCAGAAGAGGACAGATTTGTCAGAGAACAATAATAAGCAAACAGCACTGGAAACAAGTGAACATTACATCTGATATAAGAATAAGTAAAAAGAGTGTATGCACAGATCTTTTATGACTCAAAGACCAAGGTGTGGAGTTAAATTGCATCCAAGGTGATGGGAAGCTGCAAATATATTCCAAACATAGGGCTGCCATTGAATCCTATGCTCCTCATTATGCCTGTAGGCCCAAGGGCATTGAAGGTACTTGCTCTGTAATTGTCAAAACAGTATCAGCCCATCTTTAGCTTGGTACCAAATTAAGTCAGACTCCCAAGGTATAATCTGTAAACCAAATGACCTGGGGAGAAGGAAATATGCACTGGATCAATTTCAACTGTCTGGATATGAGAAGAAAATCTAATGTTCTCAACTAGAAAGATTACACTGCCTCTTGTAAAGATTTCTCCAGTGTATAATTCCCATTTGGATGAGTTTTTACCTTGAATCAAACTTTAGTCCATTAGAGCCAAAGGACAACGGAATACAAATACACATTTAATACATATTTAAAACTTAAAAATGATATTCTACAATAAATGCAGAAGGCTGTTCTCTGCCATTGCTCGCATATCCACAGATCATGTGGGATAAGAGCATTGCTAAAAGGTCATTTCTTGGTAATGCCAGTCTTCTGAGAACCATTAGGAAAACAAATTATTCTTTTTAGCATCATTGTACCAACATGAATTTCATGCAGCTTTATTTGCTATAGCCTATACATGGGTATACATGAACTCTTTTGAGTGTGTATAAAACAAATCTCTGCAAAAGACATCATTCCATCCAATCTTAACATTCACCTTGCAACAAAAGACAATGTCATCTCTGCAAGACTCTTACGTTCCTAGAGTAACTAATATTGGACTAATTGCCTTTATTCATTAGATTTATTATTCTATTCCTATTATTGATTATTGGTATTAAATATTAAAACATTTTGGGTTTTTTTTCAAGAAACTAATCAAATAGTGCCACTTTCTAAGCATTCAAATATATGATCCAATGGGGTCATTATTATTCAAACCACCATACACATAAACACCTTTATTTTGAGTCCACATTAATCTAGGTATTCCCTGGAAAAGAAAAATGATAATAGACTTTTGATAAAAATTTGTAGAATTGACTTGTTACTGTACTAGCCCTGTTACATATTTCTCAAATTATATTCAGATCCTATAATTCTAAACCTTGACATCAAGAAATAGCACTTAAGCAAAAGACAATTGGTAAGCTGATGCTATTAAGATATTCTCTTGGGAAAATGATCAGATTGTGTCCTCTGAACTGACTCTGAACAGATATGAAGAGGGGAAATATGCAGAAAAAGTTCATGGAGTATATTCTAAAAATAAATGTGAAATTTTTCATGAATTTCCAACTATTGTGTATACAGTTTTTTTAGTTGGACAGGATGCCATGGTTAAGTGTACCCCACTGGAGGCTCTCTGAGATATCAACTTGAAGACTGATAGAGACCATTTGATCCCAGGGAACCCCTGATTAGGAGGGAGTTAGGCTAACACATGTGACAACCTTCTATCCAAGATGGTCATCCAGTAGTTTAAGCATAGCATGAATTCTTGTTTTGAGATATGCCAGTTGAGAATCTATTTGTTTTGTCTCCTTCTTTATTTCTAACTTTTCTTTATATTCTATGACAAAACTTAACGATTTTGTCCATGTAATGTTTGTTAATACATAGAATAAGCATCTTATTGTAGATAGAGTATAGACAGATTTGTCACTATAAAAACTTTGGCCCATCCCTAATCATGTACAGAACATTGCCAAGGTTAAGTTGTAAATCACGAGAATGTGCATTGGTGATGACTCATTAGTGTCCATTCAGTCACATTGTTATCCCTAGTCTATTTCAAAGCTCATGCTGCCTGTTGTTTAAAAATGTATTTGTCTCATCCTCTTAAATCCCCACATTATGAACATTAGTAGTCCTGTATCTACTTTTCTCATTACTTGAGACAAAGGCTTACTATATATATCCAGTCCGAACATACAACACACGTCAGCCATGAACTCACAAACATCTTACCTCATTTCCCAGATGCTGGGATTCTAGGCATGAGCTAACACACCTAGCCTGCTTCTTTTATTTAATAATAGGATCACATAATAACCTTAATATTATTAGACTATAAAAAATACTTTTATCTTTATTAGAGAACATTGTGATATAATTTTACAAATATCTAACAGGTCTTATATAGTAACAAGTCAATTCAACAAATATTTATCAAAGGGCTATCATTTTTATTGTATATCATGTATATTCTTCAATCAAAAAAAACATGATTTCTGTCTTCCAGGGAAGACTTAGATTTGTGTGGAATGAAAATTAAATTGTTACATGCATGGTGATTTGAACAGCAATGGACCTCAAACATTCAAATATTCAACTCCTTAGGAAGTGGCAGTAATTGAAGGGATTAGAAAATGTAGCCTTCTTAGAGGAAGTATGTCATTAGGGACTATCTTTATGCTTTAAGGGCCCGACCAAGCCCACTGGTTTTCTTTTTTCCTACTGCATGCAGATCCTACTATAGAACTCACAGCTGTCTGGTCTTCCTGTATGACGCCATGCTCTCCACCGTGAAGATAATGGACTAAATCTCTGATGCTGTAAGAAAGCCACAATTTAATTAAGAAGAATTTAAGTAAGAATTAAACAAGTAAAGGAGTCTCTTAACCACTTAGTCAATAAACCACTGACTAAGGCAATGTGCAAAAAAGCAATGTGACATACCAGCTCCAGGTTACAAAAGTTCATATAAATTGTCAGTCTCCTAAAGAAACATACTAATCTGGGGTCAGAAAGAATTTTAGAGCACAAAGCTACCAACTTTCCACATCAGTGAACTTTCTGCAATATAACCAACAGTAAAATTTCTTAGACTATGATTTAAATAATGATTTTAAGTTTCATTCTTACTTTCCATTCCTAGAGATGTAATATTTGCAAATAGAAAAATTCCCAACTCTGTGAAAAGAGATATACACTTTTGTTTATGAACCTAGTTATACAGAAAAAAACTGAAATAGCACTTGCCCTCTGTGGATCTCACCATATTTTAAAGACAGCATTCAATTATTCCTTGCAATATTCTGGCAATACATCAGTATGAGATTACTTGTATTATGCAGAGCACCTTTCCTCCCTGGACCTTGAAGGTGCCTTTTTTACAGAATTGGGTATAAAAGAAGGCAATTCTCATAGTGCTCCAGGGAGATGGAAAAATATATTAAAACAACGGAAAGACCAAATTACTGTTGGTGACTAGGGAAATAAAAGTCACTGTAAGTGAAGGGTCTAGATACCAGATACAGGGAAACCAAACACCTACGTTTCCTATTTTTTAAAGCAACAAGCCTTCCTATAACATACATATGCCTGTCTGTATTCATGGAGCACAAGTAGAAACCAAAACATAAGGCCAGCTAATGGAAAATAAAAATCCCTATTTATTCCAGGTATTCAAGAATCAGAACAAGCAGAGCTGCTGACGGTATGCTCAGTTGGTCTCACTTTTGTTCACCTGTTTGTTAGTTCACATATCTCACAAACACTATCTGTGTACTATGCTGTGCAGAAAAGATGCATGAAATTAGCTAGACAGTTCCAGGAGTTCATTATATTTTCTAGTGCACATCCTTCAATAACAAGATGTTATGATTTGAGTATGGTGTTTTAATCTCACAAAGCTTCATTTTTTGATACTTAATTAACATTTAATTTTATCAAGATAGAAGTTTAATTTGACTGTATCTTTGAGAAAAGTAATATGGATTACACAGATCCTTCAAAATGGAGCCTCCATGATTGAATCTAGGTGTTGTTTGGATAAGTGTGGAGATTAAAAGACTGTGTCTATGCATGTGTGCTCCATATCTTCTCCCACAGAATGCCTGTAATACCTCAAACTGACAGCAAGATGGTTATTGTTAGAAACAAGCCAATGAAACATCAGAAATATGTGTTAAGAAACATCTCTTCTTTCTCACCCCTTCAGGCTTTAGCGCTGTGTTTTTAGAAACAGAAAACAAATTCATACAAAAGCTGCATAGAAAAAGCTTGAAATCCATGATCAATATCGTGATGTTTATCACTATGTCTTCTGTGTCAGGCATAGTGCAGGGAACTCAGGAAATATTTATCGAACAAATAGATGACTTCTCTCAAAGAGATTGAAAGGACAGAAAGGTAAACTAGGTTACTTAAAGCCATATTGAATTTCTCTGCTTTTCTCTGCTGCATTCCTAGCAGGTTTCAAATACTATCAGCCTACAGATTGTAACCTGATCTCTCTCTCTCTCTCTCTCTCTCTCTCTCTCTCTCTCTCTCTCTCTCTCTCTCATACAAACACAAACACACACACACACACACACACACACACACACACACACACACACACACTTTATGGAAATAGGAGTTGATTTTCAACAGGGTTAACCAAATCTCCACAAGAAGATGAATATGAAATGGGACATATCTTTATTATCTATCCTCATTTCGACAACACATTTATGTCATCCCTAGCTTAAGCAACATTTCTGTGCTAGTTAAGGTAGTGAGCAAATTTCCTACTATTGCTGTGCATCTTTTGTTCTCAATAATTTCCATAGAGCAATGTATCTGCATCATCAGGTTTGAGAAAATGCTGCTGCTCAGCACTATTGATCATTCTGTCCTTCATCACAAGCTCTTCACCTTCTATTCCTGCAGGGACTGAAGAAATCGCCTCATCATCTTATACTCGGCAGGCTTCTTAGTGTTTGCTGAAGCCCAGGAATAGTTCACGTATTTAGATGTTAACAGTTTGGATGATTTTAAGCATGTAATCAACTTTTAGAAGATATCCAGAACTATTCCCTCTCACTTTTGGAAGAGTTGCATTTTCTAAATTTGTATCACTCCTACAAATACCTTTGGAATTCATGCAGTAAATCATTCCTCTTGAAGAAAAGCTAATTAAAAACCATTGCTACTGAAGAAGTGCCTAGTGACCATAATGTCTGAATCTCGGAAAACAATGCCTGCAAATGTCCACATACATAAATACAACAGAAAACATCCTTAGTCTCACATTGTGACTTTTGGGGGAACCATTAATGACCGACGTGGGATCCTTGCCATCTAGCGTATATTTTTAAATTGTCTAGCAAAGTAGGTTTTTCTGTGACTCTTCATATGCTTCCTCTTTCTCGTCATTTATTTTTTTCTTCATTTCTTCCTTCCTTTCTGTTTTTAATTATTTATTCTTTGTACCTTCGTTTTCCTCATTTCTCTCTGACCTTGTCACTTCCTGGAAGCCTGCTTAGGCCTTTTCATCCCAGCATTCATCTCTGTTTTCATATCACCTCTATTCTTTTTTCTCACTCCTTTGGGGCAAAAACAGGCAGGTCAGGTCCTGTTCTGACCATTAAGGTCCTTTTCTAGTCAATTGCCCTGTCCAATATGTGATGTTTGCCCTTATGGCATGGGTTACCTTGCTCAGTACAGTTATTTTTTTTTTAGATTCATACATTAAACTGAAAAACTCATAAATTGGTTTTTCTTTGTAGCTGAATAAAATTACATTTGTAAAGTACCACATTTTCATTATTTCTTCATCAATTGATAAATTCCATTTCTCAGGCATTGTTAATACCGAAGACCCAATCATGTAAGTCTGTGGGAGGATATAGAATCCTTTGGGTAAATGCTTATACCTTATGGGTTCTGGGAGATCCCTTTCACCCATGCATGGTGCCTTTTCAAAGGCCTTACTTTCAGTTAAAACAGCCCAGAAGGATTGTATAGTAGTTGAAAATACTCTAGCACATGGTTGTTTTCAGTCCAGTTTTGTATTTCACTAGTAGTAAAATAAGAAACACTGTGACTATGAACTATCACAAAAATAGAGTATTTTCCATGTGTCTGCCATATATAACTGAGTGAAATAAGACGTTTCATTATGTCTCACCTGTTGCTTACTTGCATGGGAATGCATCTAAGAGGGCTGTGGCAATATCAAAATAGGTTAAGGTACATTTGCACCCTCAATGACAGACCTAGGTCCTATATATTCTATCTGACAATCATTACAGGACAAGTGGACTCTTGCATGTTTTGTCATAACATCCGTTTGCTGCGGTATCAATGGAGTACAGGTCTGGTATGAAAGAAGAGAAGGAATGTCATAATATTTTAAAGGAAGGCCAAAGGCCTTAGATATTTTACAACCTGTGTTGGCTACCCTGTAAGTAGACCTTACATGAACCTAATGTTCAGCCTACAGTGATACATGAATGTGAATGGCTCAAAATGGCCCATATATTACTAACAGCATCTTTTTCCTGATTTTCGGGGCCCAATAGGCTATGGACTGACTCATGTAAGAACATCAGGATTCTGTTTCATGTCGAACTTTGGTTGTCTAATCCCCTCCCTACTAGATGACCCCACCCTGCCTTGCCCCAAACCTGTCAGTTCTCTTTTCCCCCTCTGGGCCATCAATAAAGTGAGGTCTCTGAATACACCCAGTTGTCAATACAGACCATCACAGGCCAAGTCTGTTGACTCTCCAGCAACATGGTTTGGGTTATTTGTATCACCAAAGCTACTTGTTGACTGACACTGCTTGTTCATTTCCGACTGTCGGACCCAAAATAATTACACAGAAACTGTATTAATTAAATCACTGCTTGGCCAATAGCTTAAACATTTTTCTAGCTAACTCTTGTATCTTAAATTAACCCATTTTTATCAATCTGTGCATCAAAACAAGGTCATGGACTACTGGCAAAGTTCAGGTATCTATCTGGTAGCTAGTTACATGGCATCTATCTAACTCTGCCCCCCCCCTCTCTCTCTCCATATATATATTTTGTCCTGGCTATATTCTGGTGTGGGAGATCCATTGGTCTGTGTGTTGCTTTTTTTTGGTTAATGAATAAAGAAACTGCCTTGGCCTGTTGATAGAACTTATGTAGGTGGGGAGATGGAACTGAATACTGAGAGAAAGAAGGACAGAGTCAGGAGATGCTAGAGATAGATGTGCTGAAACTTTGCTGGTGGTCTACAACCTCATGGTGATATACAGATTAATAGAAAAGGGTTAAATTAAGATGGAAGAGTTAGCCAATAAGAAGCTAGAGGTAATGGGCCAAGCAGTGTTTTAATTACTAGAATTTCTGTGTGATTATTTCAGTTCTGGATGGCTGGAAAAAACAGGCAGCTCACCCCAACAATACTCTTTTAAGACATTGGCCAAAAGCAGCTTTTTACTTAATCAACAGCAATAAAATATATTCACAGCATACATCACATCCTACATCACTACACATTCTTGTTTGGTGCTCCTACCTACACCATCTCTGTATCGGGCAACTATGGAGATGAGTGGTGTCACATCTAACACCTTATTAGGCTTTGATATTGGTTTTATTATAGCAGGCGTCTCTGTAACTTGAAAGAAAACTGGACCCAAGATAGCCTGTATGGCGTTAGTGGCAGGCTTTACAGACACTTTCCAACACTGCTGCAAATATGTATAGCTAGAAATTGCCAGTCAAGCACTACAATTCAAACTTCTTCTCTTCTCCATGCCTGAGACTTAAACTTCATTAAAACTGTTTGCTTGGCTTGATTGTTCCATGCTATTTGCAGCTTTCTGAACTTTTGGTAACCCCAATGTGAGGGAGCACAAGGATAACAGGGAACATGGCTGCTTAGCCTGTCCTAAAAGGATCATAGCCTGTTCAAAAGACATTCGAGCTTTTCTGCTCCCATCTCATATGGTCTTCTTTATCAAGGTATACAGAGGATGGAAACTTGAATAAGGTAAAGCATGAAAATTCACTAGCATCCTACGAGTCCCAAGAACACTTGCAGCTCTTTCACATTTGCAGGCACTGGCTGCTGTAAAGTTCTTTCAATAACCCCATCAGGTACAGTGCCTGCCTTGTGGGGCATCTTACAACTCTGCCTGGCCTTGTGCTTTATATGATTGCCCTTTCCCCAACTTTATTACTTTAGGTGCATCTGTATATGTATGTCTTTTAGATGTTCCCCTAAATCTATAAAAATATTCATGGATTATTATTATGTTTTCTATGTAATGTCTTTATAGGTGTAAAGACAGGAAAACAAAGCAAGGCCTAGGGCTACCATCTCCTGAAAAATAGTGGGGCTATGGAGGTAAATGTAGGAAAGTACTCTAAAGGTCCAGTGTTGACAGCTTCATGTAAATACAAGTTGCTCTTAGTATCTGACAGCTAAGGAATACTTAATAATGATTATTAAAGTCTAATAAAATATATCACCATTTGTATCAGTTGTTCAGTGGAAGAACAGTGCTGAGCTTAGCCACATGGATGAGGAGAACTATCTTATATAATTCTTTATAATCTATGATGATTCTTTAGAAGCACCCTGGCTTCTTTACAGACTATACTGTGCTATAAAGGGCTTTGGACTGATAAAAAAAAAATCTCTACCTTTTAAAATATCATAATGGCTTTTGTAATTTCATCATAGCCACTAGGCAAGCTATACTCTTTGATATCTACCACCCTACTGAGAGTAGGGAATTTTGCATGTTCTCATTTTGCCCAACCACACTGACTAGCTTACCATTCTGGATCTCAAGCAAAACAAATCCCTACTAAGAAAATAACCCTGTAGACATGTCTAGGTGGCAATATTATGGTAACAATTTTTCAGTTGGGGTTTTCCAGGGAAATTGTAATTTGTATCAAGTTGATAGTAAAAATAAACAAACAAATAAATAAAACACCACTGAGCATAGGAGTTAGTCTAATTTTAAGATAATATACTTTTTCTTCCCAGAATTTACTGTCTGTAAGGTTCTTGTGTGTCTGTCCACACTTCTGAACACACCAGGTTCCATTGCATAGATCCAAACCTATATTCAGGCCCTTAGTTAAGTTCAACTGATCAAAAACAAAACAAAAGGAGATGAATCTGAAAAGGAGACATGAAGAATGAAGGGAAGATGACAAGAATGAGGAGGGCCATAAAAAAGCATGGGAAATGAGAATAAACCTAAAGTATTATATACATTTATGAAACTATCGAAGAACAAATTTAATAAATATTAAGGAAATTAAGGTTGTACAGTTAATGTCTTAGTTATTTTATTAAACTTCATAAGCATTAAATTTAATTTTAATGGGAATTTTTGTCTGGGTCCCACACTGGGGTGACGTCTGTCAAGGTCCAGGCTTGATGGGTTCATAGACTCCATAGTAGTGGCATGTGGATTAGAAATGTTCAGCAGAACAAAGAGGGATACAAAAGAGATACAGAGACATAGGAAAGTACCAGAAGGGTAATCCATTGAATACTGAACGTATCCATGCTTATTTCTTATGATATCTAAATACCCAAATAAGCAAGAAAGGAAGAAAGCAAAAGACATTTTTACCATGATATAAGGAATAAACAAAGTGATTGCCACGTAAGGTGATTTGGTTTCCAAAACACCAAGTAACCACACCCTATGTCAAGAAATCTTGTGAGTAGCCACACCTTGAGTTAATCTTCTGTTGATAACCTTGAAGAAACAAGACTAGACCTGAACTCTCTGACCTTTAGTCAAGGTATAACAGATCCACTTCTGTGGGCTCCCACATATTCTTTTTAATTTATTTAATAAAGCCTTTGCTTTGGCTATAGGACAGATGACTGTTCCTGGCTTTGGTGCCCTTCTTTCTATTTTCAGACTTACCTGTTATTGGTACATACATTCCATCATATATGTCCTGCCTTAGATTGCCTGGAGGGAAAAAAGATCTTACCCATCATTGACTACTATAATATAAAATGTTGACTCCTAGAAATAAAAGGTTAAGGGAGAATGAGTAGCTAGGTGTTGTGCACCTATGAACCAACTTACCATTGAGAAAGTCCACAGATAACTAGATAATCATAAGCAAGCAGAAAATGCTCTGCGATACACATTCACCTCTGACCATTAATATCTGCTATTAAAGGAGTGGAGAATGACCAAAATGAGATGGCCTTTTTAAATTGATCTAAGATATCTTTAACAGGTTTTAACTGCATCAAAATCCAAATTTGTCTCATTAAACATCTCAAATTTAAAACTCGGTATTATGTCAAATTCTTTCAGACAAGCTCTAACACTTTTCTAATCAGTAACATCTTCATAATGAACTGAAGCAGTTATAAACATTAACAGATCAATACTATAATTGTATTATAAAAATTACCAACGTACACACAATTTGTCAAATCACAATTCTCTTAAATCCATTCTAATCAAAGGACAAGAAAAGTTTCTGTGATGGTTGAGCTATGAGTCTTTTTCCTTTCCTTTAGTCCAATTGTATCATTGCTTTTAACTTTCAAACATAAGTTTGAACTGGCCCAGTCTCTGAATAGCTCCAAAACTTTTGTGCAATTCCTTCTCATCTATGAGGAGGGACTTCAATATCTCTTTGCCTCCATATTAGAGTTCTATTGCTTTAACAAGTCTCTTTCCCCACAGGGAAATTTTTCTGAGGCCTCAGTTCTTAGGTCCTTTATTTCAATAGCAGATTGAACACTATACTGGCAAAAATAAGTCCTGTGACCAAAATATAGTATAAATAAACTGTCAAACATTTGTCAGCATTCTTGGGCAGGCTTCTAAGTAAATAGGATTCTCTTAGGTCTGGAAATTTGTGCAGTAGTTCCACCAAGAAGTTGGGAATCACCAACCAACACCACAATCTTCCTTCCTTTCTCAGACTACAGCATGACATTAGAAAAAAAGGAACACAGGTTTAGCAATCTCACTCTGACTTTTCTGTGGGGCCACCAGTGGCTCTAATGTCCTCCAGCCATTCCAGAATCCTCATTCTCCTCTTGGGATAAAGCACAAACATGCTCTTAGCCCCTTATTAAAACAGGATCAGATTGTTTCTATAATCCAGTGCAACATTCATTTAATTTTACTTCAGCCAAGAACATTCTGGTGCCATCATGAGAAATCTGAGGCAGATTGCTCAAGAAGTTAAGAGTAAGAAGGGCATGATTTAAGGCATTATTTCCAGAAGACCATAAAAACTTTTCCATTTATAAACAAAATGAGTTCTGGTCACTGTGGATTAGTGGTATCACAAGAAATAAATCCACCTTCTCCTCTCTTACCTCCCTTAACTTGATTTCTAATTTGTACTTTAGGAAGTATAATTAATTGTACCAGTCTCTGGCCTGTCTTTACCACAAAAATCCCATGAGGTTGGATGAGTCATAACCTTGATTTCTTCTTTAAAATCAGTGTCAATGATTCCGGGAACAATAGGGATTCCTTCCCTATTGTTTTTCCTTCCCTAGTTTTTCCCAATAATTATCACACAGCGCCTTCTTGTAAAGGTCCATAAAGCCCAGTGAGAAGAGCTTGAATCTCCATTTCAGAAGTTAAACCTATGCAGTTGAAAGAGCTTGGATCTGCCCCTGCACCACCTGCAGTTGCTCTGCAAAGGCCCTTAATGGATTTCCTTGCGGGGGGGGGGGGGGGGACAGGCTGCTAGATCACCCCATAGATTTGTCTCAGAGCCTGATGTGGATCCCTTTGTTCATTTTCCCTTTAGGCACCTCTCTTTGATCTCCATCCCTTAGTCCAGTGTTTTCCTCTCCTGCATCTTCAGTATAATCCCAGTTTTTTTTCTCACTCCTGGGTTTACTCTCTTTTCAGGACACTGATTGATCTGATGTTCCGTAAGACCACACCTGAAGCCCTGCAGCCCTTCTTCTCTCTAGGCCTTGATTCCTTTGTTGTGAGAGAAGATATTTAACTGTCGTTCCCTGTAAAGCAATGGCTACAGCCAGACCCTGTGTATACAAATGGCCAATATCTAAACAAGTCGAAATATAATCAGAGATGTCACCTTTCTTTCTAAAAGGCTTTAAAACAGCTTTATATACTGCACTAGCATTTTGAGATGCTTGTCTATCTATCTACTACTGAGTGGTTCTAACACACACCAGAAACTGGCTGTGATGGCAGCTCCCAGAGGTCTCAACAGTCCTCCTGGAGGCCAGCAGTGGCAGCAGCTGCTTGCAAAGTCAGCCACACCACTTTTACTTTCCCACACCTAGAAGCAGTTCAAAAACCAAAAATGAGTTCCTTGCTCGTGCTCCCCCTCCTTCTGCTCCTGATTTGGACCTTGAGATTTCTGTCCGGTGCTCCAATTTGGGTCTCTGTCTCTGTCTCCTTTCATCGCCTGATGAAGGTTAATATTCAGGGGGATGCCTATATGTTTGTCTTTGGATTCACCTTCTTATTTAGCTTCTCTAGGATTGCAAATTATAAGCTCACTGTCCTTTAATTATGGCTAGAAACCAAATATGAGTGAGTACATCCCATGTTCCTCTTTTTGGGTCTGGCTTACCTCACTCAGGATAGTGTTTTCTATTTCCATCCATTTGTACGCAAACTTCAAGAAGTTCTTGTTTTTTTACTGCTGAGTAGTACTCTAATATGTATATATTCCATACTTTCTTCATCCATTCAGGACCGCGAGGGGTACACCCACATTCTGAGACAACGGGGATGTTCTTTCGGGAATTCACCAAGGCCAGCTGGCCTGAGTCTGAAAAAGCATGGGATAAAACCGGACTTGCTGAACATAGCGGACAATGAGGACTACAGAGAACTCAAGAACAAGGGCAATGGGTTTTTGATCCTACTGCACGCGCTGGCTTTGGGGGGGCCTGGGCGGTTTGGATGCTCAACTTACTAAACCTGGATGGAGGTGGGCGGTCCTTGGACTTCCCACAGGTCAGGGAACCCTGATGGCTCTTCAAGCTGATGAGGGAGAGGGACTTAGTCGGGGGAGGGGGAGGGAACTGGGAGGCGGTGGCGGGGAGGAGGCAGAAATCCTCAATAAATAAATAAAGAAAGAAAGAAAGAAAGAAAGAAAGAAAGAAAGAAAGAAAGAAAGAAAGAAAGAAAGAAAAAGAAAAAGAAAAAACAAAAATGGTGGCAACTGTGCCACCAGTGTGGGGCAGGTAGAGTTAAAAAATCTACAAATTCTGAAAATTTTTGTACTTGTTTCTGTTGGCTATCAAAATGGACCAAAGTAAATGTAAATACAATTGAATATTATTTCTTGGTCAATATCTACAGTTGTATACAATCCTACTCCCAATAAATATCACTGCCCTTTTTGCATATTCAAGTGTTCATCTTTTCCTTTTACACCTGCTGTGTCTTATTCATCTGTGGTGTCCCTCACATTCTTCTATTTTACCACTGGCCACATGTCTGGTCACCATCTGTCCTAGCCACATGCTAAGGCAAACCTCCTGTCAATGATATTGAAAGAGCAAGACTAGGCCTGAACCCTCTAAACTTTATTCAAGATAGAATGGATCCACTTCCGTGGGTCATCTTAAGATCCAACACCTGTATCCACCCCATAGGTCAAGATACCCTGTTAGTAGCAGCAACCAAAGTTAAATCTCCTGTCAATAACCTTGAAGGAGCAAGACAAGGTCTGAACTCTCTGACCTTTAGTCAGAGTGGAATGGACTCACTTCTGAGGGAACCCACAAATTTTTAACTTTTATTTTCGATTTTTATTATTTTAAACATGCAATAAATAATACTCTTTATTCTTAAAAAATATTTCTGGTCTCAAAACAGAAACAATCATCCTTTAATTTGTCAAAATAAAAATGTTATTAAAGCAAGATTTAAATAAATGTCCAGAACTTATGTTTTGCATTTATTAATTTCATGAATTCCATTTGATTTTTTAAGGCAAAAAGAAATAACATGGTAGAAAGAGTATGACAAATACCCATGAAACTACTCCAAAGTGATGTATCACTGAGAGCGCTTTAAAGACTAAGGCAAAAAATATCCTTGTTGATTTTGTGTTATGAAAACAGTATGATAAATTTTGTGATGATAACCAAAGGAAACATTTTTGCAGTGATCCATATATAAAGGTTAAATGCTGTAATATGATTCAAGCTGGTGGAGTAAGCTTGCTTGTTATTTATTTTAGAAAACTTATCTGGGGAAAAGCAGGCACCATTAAATAAGCATGTAGTAATAACTCAAAAAGGAAAATAACTATGTATGTATCAGAAACAAATACAATAGAGATGGCTAATGACATATTGCAAGTCAATCTGAAAATGAAGGAGATACATGCTAATGTGTGCAATGTCACTGATAATTTAAATGTGGCATGAGTATACCAAGGCTATTCCAAAACAAACTGTGTACATAAAAGCACAACTCATTTGCCAAGGGAAGAGCCATGTGATTGCTGCTTATCTATCTCATTTCAGATATGTTGGAATAGAAAGCATGTTTGTGATCAAAATATTCTTTGTAGTATAAAGATAACATTTTCAAGCAGATTATCAAATTTAGGAAAAGAACAATTTTTCACATGAGTTTGAAAGACAGATGGGTATGGAAAACACTACAATGCCCACACACATATCAATTGAAAATTGATGTCTCCAAATATTATTGTTAAGCTTAATGGGACATTGTTATATTAGGAAATTATTGATGATTTAGGATAAAAGATATTCCAGTTATATAGAGATGCTGCATTGGAAAAGGAAGAAAATAATAAGATAAAAATAGGTAAACAAAAAAATATATGGCTTTGAGCAAGATGATAAAATATTGAACAAAATTATTATAGTTCATAACTTAGATACAAGCTATGTCAAGTGAAAACACTGTCTGGGAAGAGAACAAGGAACAGGTCAGTGACAATCAACTATGATAAGAATGATCTCATATATAAACAGTTTTCAGTCTGGAGAGAAGGGAATTTTGAGTGCAGAGTGGATGTCAGAATCTTTACAAGAGACCAGAATATGCAAAGTGCCCCTAGGGCCTCTAGCTAGAGTTCAACACTTCACCCAGGGAGACTAGTAAGAAATAAAGGTATGAAGTCATACAAGCTACGAAGGCACACCTACCATTTAACCAAACCCCAAAGTGATTCTCACCCTGGTTTCTCATTCAAGAGAGATTCTAAGAGTCAGGTGAAGAAAGTGCATTATATCTCATGCTGACATGTTCATTGAAGTATAATCACCATCCAGGGAACTCTGCTTGTTTATACCCTAACAATTCTCATGGCTATCCAAAAGGTGAGTTCCATAAAGCCTGACCCCACAAGAAATATATTGGTTAATTATGTTTCCCTCTCACTACCCACTGCTATGCAATTAGAACAAAGTTTTTTAACTACAGGTTAAATTGTACATCCTGGAATTTGAGGAATAAAGTCATATAGTCTAAACATTTTTTTGTGGGAAAGGTGTCGGATGTCTGGTTTCTGATATTTACTTTTGAGATCCATTCATGTTGTCATATCTGTAATTCATTCTAGTTTATCGAATATTTATTTATCCTTTCATATGCTGATGAACATCTAAGCTGTTTTCAGTATTTGGTCTTTGATTGTAGTTAGTTTTTTTCTTGCACTTTTTTTTATTCAGGGTCTTATGTAGTCCATTATATCTTAGGATTCTATTTATCAATGGTTTCAAACCTTCCTAATCCTGCAAGCCTTTAATACAAGTGCTCAGGTAATGATTCTTAATTTTTATGATAAATTCCCAAAGCTTTAATGTTTGCTTAATTCTAATTGAATTGTGATCTTACTCTTACTTTTTACAATAACTGCAGAGTTCTTCCCTTAATACTGGTTTGAAATTATATCAGTCTTGTCAACTAAAAGACTAAAGAAAGCATTAGATAATTGGGAGAAATGAGACAACTAGATGAAATTCGGGGATTCTGTTAAAACAAAAAAACTAGAGAGAAAGCAAGAGAAAAAAGCCTTCAATATAAGCTACAAAAACACTTGAAGGAAACTAAACTATGTTTCAAAATGAATAAATCTTTTATGAGAATTTCCTTATCTGTTTTCTTAGCATTAAAATGGTGTTTGCAGGGAAGTATATGCAGTGTTTACTATCTCAGCCAAGTCAGGGCTGCCTCCTCATCCCATTTGTCAGTTTAAATTGTGAATCCTTTCAATTGTTCCCTGAGCACTGTTTTTCTTACCTGCATATAGCACAATTGATCAACCTTGAAATACAAGTGCATTGAATTAGAGAATTTTTATTGCCATCTATTATTTAATCTCCCTTTGTTATCCTAGTAAATAATCACAATGCAGTGCATTTAACTAGGAAATCACATTTTCAAGTCTTTGAGAGGACATGCATAGTTCTTTCTCAGAATTTAGAGCAAGTTACTTTCACTTTATAAAATAATAAAAACTGCCCAGATTCCTTGAATTTAATACTCTACAAACCAAGACTGACCTTGAACTTGTGCTACACCTGTTTCGGCTTCCTTGAATAACTGATCAGTAGTATCATTTGTCTTCCATACAGTCTGTTACCTGCTTTTTGAATGATGCCGTGATGACTTTATACGTAGTCATCTTTATCATGAAATGCCCTTGAGGATAGGCTGAGGATGACAGATCAGAAACTAGAAGGATCTAAACCCATGCCAAATCTTAAACTGCCAACCTCATCTTTCACTTAAAAAGTAAACTCTTCACTGTAGTTTATCTCTCTTTTTCAGCTGTGTCTATCCACATGGAGTCTAAAATCAGATCTGAAAAATGCAAAGAATCAGATGATGAGAAGAGTCACACAGGACACCTGAATCAAGAAGAAGACATCAAAGTGACCTAGGATACAAAATTAACTCTTTGAAAAGATGCTTCTGTTTATCAAGTAGGATTTCCACAGTCTAAGTTAATGTGTGTGTGTATATATATGTATATATATATACATATATATATGTATATATATATACATATATATATGTGCATAGACACACATAAACATGTTCATATGTTGCTATATCAAACTGAAGTAAAAGGACTTAAGCAAAGTCATAAAATATAAATGGAAGATGAACAATAACTCCAGAGGTAAAGTGAAAACATTAATAATAATGGCAATAATAAGGTGGTGTGTTGGCTTATTTGAAACAAAAATTAGAATTTAGATGTGAAAGAAAAGGAAAAAAAAGAGAACAATCTAAGTGAAGAAAAGGCAGAAAGCATAAGACTAGAAATGTTCTGATGTGAGCAATGCCCTCACTTAGTAGATGCAAGTTAGATATTTTTGTTCAAGACATAGCAGGCTTTCACTTCCTGCCCACGTTTTCTGTACTGGAGGAGGTGTTCTACAAAAAGAAGAAGATGCAGAGTGTCTGCCCATGTGTCTCGAGGGCTAAAGCATGTTATAACCTCTGAAAGTAGGCCTTTGTATACTATAGAATTCTGGGAGTTCAGAAAGACATGCCCAGTAAAGTTGCTTTATTCCTTTAGAAAATTGATTCAGGA
This sequence comes from Microtus ochrogaster, assembly GCF_000317375.1. NCBI lineage: Eukaryota > Metazoa > Chordata > Mammalia > Rodentia > Cricetidae > Microtus > Microtus ochrogaster. The sequence continues at coordinate 1,090,697 of NW_004949137.1, read as the reverse complement.
GAAATAAATATCTACTCCATTAGTTGTTTTTCTGTGGCTGTGATAAAAAGCCACAGACCAAAAGCAACTAATAGAAAGAGTTAATTTTGGCTTACAGGACCAGAGTTTTGAGTCAATAAGCAGAGATGACTTGACTGTAGATGTACAGTACTGTAGGAGAGCATAAGACTCTTAATCTCAGGATCACAGGTTCAAGCTCCATGTTGGGCTCTATTTGTAAGTAGACTTTTCTTTCCCACCTGCAAGTTTCCAAACAAACTACACAGAGACTTGATATTAGTTTTAAATGCTCAGTCAATAGCTCAAGATTATTACAAACTAACACAATTTAAAATAACCCATTTCTATTAATCTATGTGTTCCCACCTGGCTCATGATATTTCCTTTTCTCCAGCATGTCTTGCTCCCTTCTGTGTATCCTGGTGACTCACTGACTCTGCCATACTTCCTACCAGCTTTCTCAGTTTGACTGACTCACCTATATTTTCTGCCTGGAAAACAGTCAGGTAGTTCTCTATTAACCAATGAGAGTAATATATATTTACAGTGTACAGAAGGATTATCCCATAGCACAGTACAAGAAACTGAGAGATTACATCTTTAATTGCAAGCATGATCGTTAACAGGAAATAGTACAAACTCATGAAACCTGGCACCACTCAGATATGTCCTCCTCTTCCCATGACCTTTTGAAGCAGCACCACCTACTGGGTACCTAGTTTTCAAATATTTAAGCTTATGGGGAACATTTTTTATTCAAATCATCATATTACACTCCTTGGTCACCATAGACTCAAAGGCTACATAAATATATAATATGAATTTGCTCAAATTTAAATATTCCCAAAATCTTTCTCTGTCTCCATGCTGTTTTGTTGATAGAGGCTGCTTGTTTATTCCCTAAAATAATGACACAGAAACCATATAATTTGCAATACTGTTTGGCCAATAGCTTAAGCATATTTCTGGTTAACTCATGTCTTAAATTAACCCATCTCTATTAATTTGTGTATTGTCACAAGGCTGTGGCTTACCGGGTGAAGTTCCAGTGGGACTACATGGCTTCTCTCTGATTCTGCCTTCGTTCTCTCAGCATTCAGTTTAGTTTTCCCCACCCAGCTCTCTGTTCTGCCCTGCTCTGCTATATGCATAAAGCAGGTTTTTTTTTTTTTTTTTATGAACCAATGGTATCCACAGCATACAGAGGGGAATTTCTGATCACTGTTTTACAACCCAATGTCCAAAGTCTCTTCTGAGATTGAAAGCAATCTCTTAACTATGGCTACATGTAAAACAAAAAGCAATTTACAGACAGATTATTTTTAATCAATTCAAATGAGACATACATCCTTTCCTTTTTTATACAGCTCTTTAATAATGTATCCCTATCCATCCCTATTTATATAGAGAGATAATCACTGAACATTAAACAACTGAGGAAAGGGCACAAAGGCACACTCTGATAGTTAATCAATGGCAGTGGAATAAATGACCACAAAGATTTAAAGTTTTCAAGTAAAGGTACATCTTGAACCTAAACAATTAGCCACTAGATGTACTTAATGGGGAGAAGGACAATAAGAGTTGAAGTGCATGCATTAATGGAGGTATCAGAGCAAGAGACGAGCATGGAGGCTGAATCAAAAATGTACTCAATACATCCCATTCCATTAAGCTTAATGAAACAAGACTGGAGTGTATTCTGTATCTGTATATCATTGTGGTGATGGCGTAAGTCACAAACAATGCCACACCAGTTTGGAATTATGATTAATAGGGTGATATTTATTTAAAGGGGAAAAAACTTACAGATAACCGTCCCAGACAACAGCCCTCTGCACAATCAGGAAGGAGTCTAGCCGGAAAATGGAGCAGGAAGCGAAGAGAGGGGTGAGAAGGGAAGTAGCCGCTTTTTTAAAGGGAGAGACACCACGCCCCAATGGGCTAGTATCTCAGCGGCTATAGGCTGGAGGAGCGGAAAGACCTCCTGCAACATTGTAACAAGTCTCTTTCTGTCTCACCAGCTCCCAAATAATGACATGGAATCTTTTTATTAATTATGAAAAGTTAGCCTATAGCTTAGGCTTGTTGTTAGCTCTTAAGACTCACATGAGCCTATTTATTAATCTACATTCTGCCACATGGCTCATAGCTGTCAACTCTCTATCGTATATATTGTTCTTTGTCTCCTCACATCTTGTCCTTTTTCTTTTCAGAGTTCTTTTTCCCCAGAAGTCCCCCCTAATCTCTTCCTGCCTTGATATTAGACATTCATCTTCTTATTAAGCAAGTCAGAAGGCACCTTGACAAAGTCACATATTCGCAATGTAAACAAATGTTCCACAACAGATCATTCTTTTTAAAATTTGTGTTATGTATTTATACATAGACTTTTTTTTGGAAAAAAATGGATAAACTCGAAGCAGTTATTAAAGAAAATAAAAATGGTTTATTAACATTTCTCAATTAAGTTTTTTTTTTTTTTTCAGAAGAATGTTAGGGAAAATATATACCATCCTTTGGCTACTCTATCTGTTTCTAGTTCCATTGGGGGGGGAATACCATGTCTAAAAGCAATATGGCAACAAATGTATATTTCAGTTTAAACATCTGAGGTCACAGCCTGATGTGGGGTTCCCCCCTTTATGCTATGAATAGTTTTATTGTCATTGGTTAATAAATAAAAACTTTTTTAGTCGTGACTTAGCAGAGCAAATCCAGACAGGAAATCTGAACAGAGATATACTGTTGGAGGAGGGAGACACTTGTTTGTTCCTGGCCACCCGGCTAGCTTAGACCTGAAATAATCACACAGAAACTATATTAATTAAATCACTACTTAGCCCATTAGCTCTAGCTTATTATTGGCTAACTGTTGCATATTAATTTAACCCATTTCCGTTGATTTGTACATTACCATGAGATCATAGCCTACCAGCAAAGTTCCAACATATCTGTCTCCAGAGGCTCCATGGCTTCTCCCTGACTCTGACTCCTTTATCCCAGTATTCTCTCTAGCATTCCCTGCCTACCTAAGTTCTGCCTTGCTACAAGTCCAAAGCAGTTTCTTTATACATTATGGTAATAACAGCACACAGAGGGAAATCCCACATCAATACAGAGAGGAAGTAGGCAGAGTCAAGGAGACACCATGTATCTGCTGAATGAGAAGGACTGAGAAACTTTCCATTAAGCCCAGCCTCACAACAATACACAGATTAATAGAAATGGGTTAATTCAAGATGTAAGAGCTAGTTAGACATATGCTTGAGCCATTCAGGAAACAGTGATGTAACTAATACAGTTTCTGTGCGATTATTTGTATCTGGGATGGTGAGAAGCCAACAAGCAGTCTCCATTTACAAATGGCACCCAACATGGGGCATGAACCCATGACCCTGACATTAAGAGTCTCATGCTCTACTGACTGAGCAGTTTCTGCTTACAACAGTCCATTACTGAGGGAAATCAGGCAGAAACTTAGGAAGGACAGGAACCTAGACAAAGGAAATAAAGCAGATGTCATGGAGGAATGCTGCTTACTGGCTTGTTCCTCGTGACTTGTTCAGCCTGCTTTCCTGTATAGCCCAGGACCACTACCTGCCCAGGGTCAGGAGTACCCATAAGGCTCTAGGCCTTCCCACATCAACATTAGTTAAGAAAATGTGCCATGGCCAGTCTTAAAGGAACATTTTTCTCAATTGATACTCCCTCTTCCTAAATGACTCTAGTTTAAGTCAAATTGTTATAAAGTCAATCAGAAAATAAGAGAGTATCTAAAATACTAGTGTTGGTAAGGCTGTGTAGAAAGTTGATTATTTTATTGTTTCTTGGAGGATAAATTATTTTCAGAGTAACTTGCCTGAAATGTCTTTCTGCCACCCACCAATTTTGATTCAAGGATATTTTCAGTATTAATCTGTGCAGACCTTTCAAAAACAGAAGAAAATGTTTGGCAAATGTGGAGAAAGGCAGGATATTAATGAGTTAAAGGTCATCCTTAACTATATGAGATCCAACTTCAAATATAAAATAAATAAAATTGAAAGTTTTCAGAACTATGTTTTTTACAGTGTTTTTAGATATCTATAGTGTTACTCCATAGAAAGTAGGAAATCTGCAAATATTATGTGTCTAGAAAAATAACTTATTCTGTCTGTTATCACAGAAATGGAAATATTAGAAACAATTAGAAAAAGCACATGTAGACATTTCAGTAAGTTTGGAAAGTTAGAGCAGGAACAATGAACAGAAACCATGAGAGAAGATTTCTTTGCTGGCTCATACTCATCAAACTTTCTTACACAGTGCCAGGCTCACTTGCCAGGGAATGATGTTACCCACCAGGAGTTGGACATTATCACATTAACTATTAGTCACTGTAGTCTCTCACAGATATGACCACAGGCCAATCTAATTGAGGCAGTTCTTAAATTGAGGATCCCCTTTCCCTGCGGGAAAGGATGCTTACTTTACATTACTGACACTTTCCTTTAAAATGCATCTGTAGTACTCTCAGATGCTTAAAGAAGAAACTTTCATGCTAGAATCCATCAAGAATCTTCAGAGAATAAGGCAATAGATTTCTGAGTTCTTTGAAATGCATTCATATAGCCAGATTTTTTTCTTCTCTGTTTTGATTAACCTTACCCTGTTAAAATAAAGATTTTAAAAAATGGAACATGGAATGCTTCACAATTTGGAATAACATTCATTTCCCCCTAGCCATCCACCCAATTGTCTTTCCTTTCTCTAGCTTCTTTAAATACTTGGACTTTGAGATAATTGAGGGAGTTAGTGAAGAAACAGAAAGAAGTCAGACAGATGTAACAACAGAGAATTGACTTTTTTATTTTATTTTCTTATTTTCTTTCCCCCTTTTGTTCTCTTTCTTTCCATCTCTCTTTCTTGTTTGCCAAGGTTCAATAGAGCCTAATATTGTTTTCCAGTTACCTGTGTAATGAAAGCTGGCTCTGTCTTCCTTGTATTCCTGCCAGGCACTACTCCCACACTGTACTTGAGTTCCTAATTCTTGGTAAAGAGCAAGGGTACCAAAGAACTTAAGGTACATAAAGGAAAAACTTAAACTTTTGATTGATATGCTTTGCATTATGTTTCCTGTGGTGTAAGTCCTTGAACTGGAAGGTCTAGGAACTCTCTATAAGTCTATATGGGTTCCTGCTGCCTTCAACTTTTCTGACTCCATAGAAGTTGACCAAAGGAAAGATGTTTAAAATTAATCTGTAATCAAAATGTCCTTAGATGATAAAAATTATTGCTCTTGGCTATAATTTAGGTTTGGAATAAAAGAGGATATTAAATATAAAAGTCAGGAAATAACAGTATTTTTTCTTATGTAACATACTGCTTTGTTACAGAAATGACTGAAGAAAGGACATACTCCAGAAACCAAAAACCCTGTAAATTATGAATCATGTGCTTTTCTTGTAGAATAATTAAAATATTAACATTAATAATTATATGCATTTGCTCTTAGCATATGTGAGTACTATTTTTTCACTAACTATAGGAATAAAATGGCTTAGAGTAGGTTTTCACTTTCATAAGATACATTGCTTTGAAAACTAAATGGTATATTGGAAACATTTTTGACTTACATAAAACCACTGTTGCTAATGTTCTTAATCCATATTTCTTAATAATACCATGGGCTATATTTTATGGTCCTTCAGCAACAGACTTCTCCCTTGAATTTCCAATTAAACACTGAGTTATTTTAGCTCATTTTGTAAAATTCATTGTGCTGCAATTACCACAATCTACCCTCCCAAAACTACATATAGTGAATGACTACCAGGTAGTGAGGGAAAAATAATACTTCCATTTTGCAAAGATTCCTGTGGTATCATTAATATCAGATTATGAAAAAGCCAGGTCAGGAGGAAAGGTAATCTATGGTATTCCTTTTTCCTAATGAAATGAAAATGTTTTGAGTTCTCTTCTTCCCTCATACTCTGACTGACATGTAATGTCTGTGTGAAAGCAGCTGGACCAATATAACTCTGTGATGGAGGTAAAGAACTGAATAGCTGGAGGATATGAACCTAGAAAACCAACTATATGGAAAGGGAAACAGGAAAAGCCTTGAAGAACCATCCCACTAAAAGTTTCTCCAAGGAGAAAAATGCCAGTTTCAGAAATGGCTCAGCAACACGTGATACAGTCATCATACAGGACTTGATATTTTCACCCTGCTCTTTCCACAATACTTCTAAAGTTCTATGACTATAACTGACTTTGTGGTAAATGGCCATTTGGTTGACAGCTGGGGAATGAGGTCACAATTTATGAATGGAGCCCAAAAGCATAACAGGATGCCACCTCACCTCTCCTCAATAAAAAGGAAGTAGTCATAAACACATTCATGTACATCAAAGGTATCACTGTCTGCATTGAACTCAAAAACAAGAGTTGTGCTTTTTTTTTCTTGTTTTGAATGGTTTAAGACATCTAGCATATTACTCACAACTATATGTAGTAAGATCTGGTCCCCTCTTCTGGTTTGCAAGCATACATGAAAGCAGAACCCTATATACATAATAAATATATCTTCAAAAAGATACCTTCCATATATTTCAGATGGAATACAGTGCTTTGGGGATAGTTATGGTTTTACTAGGGAGTGCTTTGGTTTCACTAGACTAAGTCTTTGCTTTTCCCTTCTTGTTCTGGCTCTACATGAATACCTGACTTTCTATAAATATTACAATGAAATTAGATGCTATATCATTGCTCTATTATATTCCATAGGTTGCCTTTGTGTACAAATGGACAGTACTTTGCCTACTAAGTGAGTGCATTGACTTTAGGTGTCGTACCCTTATAAATAATAACTACCACAGCTAAACAAGCTAAACATTGAGTTCTAATACCTCTTTGCAGTTGTCAACACTTCTAGTCTGAAACCTATGTGGTCTCCATGAAGCTTCTCATTAATAGTGGTAACTGATGTCTATGGAATCACAACACAAAATCATTTGAGTTTTACATTACACTGAAAATCCTCTCATATTTGTTCATATCTGGTTGATTACTACAATCACTGAAAATTGTTAATTATGAACTTGTACTTTCTTAAATAATAACATGCATTGCTGTCTAAATCATCACATTTTCAAGATAGAAACAATGAGTATAAGATACAATGACTGCTTGTAATATAAATTTTCTTAAACTTCATTAAGACAATCGTAGCATGTACATAAATAATCCTACTATAGTATGGATCATGATAAGTATATCAGAGAAATATATTCTAACAGAGAAGAAGCTAAAACTCTTTCCTTTGAAATTGAAGAAAATGCAAAGAAAATAAATAGGCAGAAAAGTTCTCGTTGGCATAAGTCACCAGGTCTGAATCCTGGCAAATGAGCTGTTCTACTGACCTTCAGACTCCTAATTCAGACATTCTAAAATTAGACTCAATATACTGAAAATCACTGGTATATAACAGGTGTGAATTATTGCTTAATTCCACTTCTATTTTCAAATATAATGAAAATGTTTCCTCTTTTCAAGATATAAAGCTACACTTCAGTCTTGGATATGTTCTATTCCTTGAATTATTGATTGAAATTAATCACACTTTGATGAAGAGGGACTCTAAAGAAACTCCACATTAGCTTAGAATTGAATACATTAGAGAGCTATTTTTTATGGATAGCCACACAGATCACAATCCTCTTCTGAAATGAGGAACAGCAACCAAAATCAAAAGCCAGAAAAGAGGTCGGGTGTTCTCTTTATATGTGCATATATAGTATAAAAGGCCATGCCCAAGTGGGCCAGGAAATTAAAGATTATTGGGAGTAGGAATTCCTATAGCAATTCCCCTTTTGTTTAATAAGAAAGTTATAAGTCTAATACAAAGTTATATATAGTAAAAACAAATATCAGGTATGAAAATTAGAATAACAACTAGCATAAACAATACCAAATAAGAAAGATGAAATAAATGTTTCAACAGTAATCCTATTCTATTGAGTTTAAGTCTTGTATAATAAATAACTTGGTAAAGTTATGAGAGGAAAGTAACTCTAACTATCTAGTCTTCAATTCCATTGAAGATCCAAGAAGGAAATTAATATTACTTGAGAAAGCAGGAAGTGCAATCAAGCAACTTCAAAAATATAAAACAAATGACAAAGACAACTGGCTACCTGGGAAATCACCCAAAGTCTCATTTGCAATGTTGGGGCAACCAAATTTGGCTAACTCCTAGGGTAACTGACAGACCATTTTCAGGGTAGGAAATTTTTCAAAACTGTCTTACCTGTCTTGGCAAGATTTGACAGTCTTTTTTCTTGTATCCTCTTTGTCCTGTCCATATATTGTGCATTCTGTCATGGTTGATGCATGGGCAGTTCCTTGTTCAAAGGCCAGTTTTTCCAAGAACAAAACAAGCTCCAAGTGGAGTGTCTTTGGTGATCAACATTCTCTCAGGAAGAAATCAGTGCTGCCAGGAGCAATCATGTCTCATGTCAACAAAAATATAAGTTATTTAAATGCCATATTCTATAGCTTTTTGAAGTGGTTGAAGATTATCTATCTATGCAGAACAGAATCTCTATTTATCTAAAAAACCTGATTAGTCTAACTATAAGCATTGGAAACATGGATGACTATTGACCTATGAATCTGAATACATATATAACTTAAAGACTAAGACTTGATATTAGAATATTAAACAACCTTAAAAAAATCAGTGCTACAAATGAGGACAATGACCTCAAAATATAAACAATATATAAGTATCTTTATCAGAGGTAGACATATATATTTCAATATGATAAATATATCCTAAAATTGTATCAATATACAAAATGTCTTAAGCAGAGGTAGAAGCATGTATACAATACAATATGACAAAATAATTTTTCCTAGATATACAAATATTGTAGATAAAAATAGGAACATATTCAATATAATTTAAGCTTATATTAATATACAGGAATCTATACCAATGTAAATTGCCTATAAATAATAGCTCACAGTCTATTACTCATTATTATTATTATTATTATTATTATTATTATTATTATTATTATTATTATTATTATTAGTGTGAGGTGTGAGTAAGATCACACTAATCTATTATCCCGTCCAATTTCCCTTTTTTTTCAAAGAGATCTCTGATCCTACAAAATTGTCCCCCAACCCTATACCAATAATAATGAACCCCTAAATGATGTCCCTAACTCTGAGGACAAATTTTGTTAGGAGAGGGGACATCATGTTCCAGAATTACTTCCAGCTGTTATGGGGCAATGTTCTTTCTGTTGGATCCTGTGAAAGTAAAATGATGGTTATGATCCAAGATTACCGTCTGGTAATTGCAAATAGTCTCAGAGTATTCAGAAGGGTTTTTCTGATGTTTCTCTTTGGAGGTCTAGCCATAACATTGTAAAAAAAAAAAATAGACCATTTCAGCTAACTAAATTGGAACCATCTTGAGCAGCTGGTACCCAAAACATGTCTTAGAGTATCATGGTCAGTGTCATGATGTCATATCAACCAGGTTGAGCTGTTGTGGGGCCCCATCTTGTTCCTGGAAACATCAAAGATTACTGCAGGAAAATGTATTGGTCATTTTGTGAGAAACTTAGAATTATTTATATAGACATATACAGATATACATATTCAATGAAAGGTATAATAGAGAAAAATAGACATGAAGAAAAGTGTATTTTTTTCTAAATTCTTTCTTCTTTCTGTCCCATACCAGATGGCTCTTGATATGAGAGAGAAACTCTGAATTTTTCTTTTAATTACATGCTTGTATTTAGAGAAGGACATACCCATTATCCAACTCCAACTCTAAAGTCAGCTCAATATATTCATATATATATATGTGTGTGTGTGTGTGTGTCTGTCTGTCTGTGTGTCTGTGTGTTTTGATCACATGAACTTACAAATCATATTCCTTTTTCTTGACTATCCTTATTAGATAGCTATTTTTCCTTCTGTCAGCATCCAAACATCCAGGTTCTCCTGATTTTTCGAAGATGTGTATTTTTCTTTAAGACAAGAGCAGAACTTTGCCCCAACCCTCTATGGTTTACTTACCTCCTGAATGGTTGTCAACATTGTGGAAGAGCTGTCATTTCTCTTTCTCAAGAGATTTCTCTTTTTCAAAGTTAATCTTTGTTAATTTTGACAATATTATAGTTTTTCTTCTCCTTTGGAAATAAGAGCAAAACCCCTTCCCCAACATAGCACATCTCCTAAATTCCATTGTGGGGACAACACATCCTTGAAATACGCTGGCTGATTTATTTCAGAAGACTTTTCTATTATCCAATGTCTCTCTGCTGCTGTTGTCCCTCTCTCATTAGTGTTAAGAAAATTCAAGGTCAATAAAGTATTATGTAGTCTATTTCTGGGGGTATTTCCGTCTATTTGTATTTGTATAACATATCCTTTATAGTTCAATTTCATCTTTCTACAAGTGCCTAAGCTTGAGATTATGTGGTGTACTTGTAATAGGCTTTATATTATAATGAGAAAAAAAAACTGTTTCACTTTCTAAGAGACGTATCCTGGACCATTATCTGTCTTTATTTGTGCAGGTATACCCATGATGGCCATAACATCTAGTAAATGTGTGATTACTGAATCAGCCTTTTCTGAGCTGAAAGCAGTTGCCACTGAAAACCTGAATAAGTGTCACAATGGTATAATGTACATATTTTAATTTTCCAAATTCTGTAAAGTGGAACATATACATCTGCCAAATTTCATTCCTTTGAGTACCCTTTGGGTTGCTCCCTGCAGGTAGCAGTGTTTGGTTATAGAAAGATCAAGTAGGACATCTCTTTATAATTTCCTTAGCTTGTTGCCATGTAATAGAAAACTCTTTCTTTAAAACTTTGCTATTGACATGATGTTTCTTATGGAATTTTGGGGCCTTCAACACACTTCCAATCAGTAATCAATTTCTGCATTACCTTGTGCTAGAGAACCTTACAGATGGATATGGGACTAATAAGTGTTATGTATACGGGACAAAGATTATTCCTTATCATATCTTGAACCTGTATAAATAATGAAGTAAATTATGTATCATATGGTATAAATTCAGTGGTTTCCATATATAAAATGAATGTTTCTGCATAATGTTATTGCAGAATGTGTATCAATAACTATATTAAGAGGTTTTTTAAATCCCTTAGCTCCATGTGAACAGCATATAAAGAGAACTTCTTGGATTTTCCTTTAAAGATAATATTTCATCCTTGGACATTATTTGGATAGCATGCAGGTTGCCTTCCTTGTGAAATACTCTATCATCTAACCTGTCATATCTTTATGACAATTTTGATTGTCAAATTCAAGAGTATGAATTCTTTCAGAGAATTTCTCAGTATTATTTGACATGGATTCTATTTTGTTTGGCAAATTAATGTTACCTTTTTTAATAGCTTATTTTTTTCACGTAACTTTTAATTTTCAATGCTATTAATCCTGTCAGCTACCTGTTCATTATTAGTTTGTAAAGGCTCTATTATTTTTAAAAGTGCCTCATTCTTTTATGAAACCATTTTCTTAAGGATATAATATAAAGACAAAATCTAAGTCCCCATTTCCAATAAATTAGTGTATCACCATGATCATATAAGCCTTGCAGAATACAGTCCATAGTATTAGCAAAAAAAAAAAGTTACTAAATGTTTCAATGGTAATGTTGTCTATCATTATGTAATGTTCAAGTTCATTGATTTATTAATTACCTGTTATGAAATACAGTAAATTATTTTAAGTGTAATAATCTTTATTGTTCAGCATGTGTCATGGCTGCAGAGTCATGGCTAGAGACACAACCTGATGTTAAGAACAGTTCTGAGCAGCTTTAGTTTCCCTTCCTTGGTGCTGGTTAAATACTGAGAGGCGGATCTCTGTGAGTTCGAGACCAACCTGGTCTACAAGAGCTAGTTCCAGGACAGGCTCCAAAAAAACCCCACAGAGAAACCCTGTCTCAAAAAAACCAAAAAAAAAAAAAAATACTGAGAAATATGCTTTGCTTGACAAATTAAAAGCAATTAAATCAGTTCTTTACAAGGAGCAAGAAGCCCAGAACTCAGGAACTGGGAGTACAAACTGGAAGTTGCACAAGCGGCCATGTGACAAGGAACGTGGTAGTGGCAGCTGGGATCGTGGTAAAGTGTGTGTGCTTGGAAAATTTCCAAGCTCTGCTATGTCAGGGGTTTTAAAAAAAAACAAACCACCACCACCACCACCACCAAAACATAGGTAAAAGCAAGTCAAGAGGGTAGGGTGACTTTCTGGACTGTGGACTGTTTAGGCCTTTATGCCGATTCACCTGTACGTGTTGAGTTCAGGGGCTTCCAGATAAAGAAGGACACTAGCCCAGAATTAAATATAATAGAGGGCTATTTATTTAGGAGTATACTTAAAGATCACAATCCTCCACTGGAACAAGAAACAGCAACTGAATCTTCCAGCCACAAAGGAGGCTGGGGCTGACAGTGCTTTATTTTTTTTTTCTTCTTTTATTTTATTTTTTTTATTGAGAAAAGGAAAAAAAGACAAATTTACACCTCTTCCCAGCCTCCCATTTCCCTCCCCCTCCTCCCACCCTTCCCCCCTCCCCCTACTCCTCTCCCCCTCCCTCTCCAGTCCAA
>NW_004949137.1:1059083-1077102 GCF_000317375.1 Microtus ochrogaster | reverse complement strand
CGGTAAAAAACAATGACTTCTCGAATTTTGCATGCAAATGGATGGAAATAGAAAACACTATCCTGAGTGAGGTAACCCAGACCCAAAAAGGTGAATATGGGATGTACTCGCTGACAGTGCTTTAAATTGGCATATATAATGCTGGGTGGTGGTGGCGCACACCTTTAATCCCAGCACTTAGGAGGCAGAGGAAGGCAGATCTGTTGGGAGTTCGAGGACAGCCTGGTCTACAAGAGCTAGTTCCGGGACAGGCACCAAAGCTACAGAGATACCTTGTCTCAAAACATAAATTAAATAAATAAATTTGCATAAATAGTATAAGAGACCACGACCAAGTGGGTGGGTAACATAAAGGCTACTGGTGGTAGAAATTCCTATAGCACTATGATACAAAAAGAAGGAAACAAGAAAGAAAGAAAACTTACTAATTTTATTAATTCTTATCAAATGGATTTGGTGCACATTTCTTGTAATACTGCATTCAGATATATTGATATTTCAATTCAAGTGTTACGATTCTACATGCATTTTATAGCCACTTCTACATAATTTTATAGCTGTATAACAGTATTCCTCTAACTTGAGACAATTCATGCCATTACTATGAAGCTCTAGTCTTCATTTTTACAAATAAATAATAAACTCTAATGGAAGAAACATTTAAAAATTAAGTTCAAGGCAATTGAAGTAATTTAAACTATGGTTTGAGTTTTAAAAAGATTAACATTATATGAATTAAAAACAATTCAGTGACAATCTTAGCTGCTGATGTTAGTTTTCTTACATTTTCTCTATGACTTTAACAAATAACACTATGGATAGTCACACCGAGCAACATTTTTTATCCTAATTCCATTCATTGAGACCAAGAATATGGACATTTTTAATTTATTTTTCTTAAAAATGGAAAGTCTCCCTGAGAACCTTCACATGTCAAAGCACATAATTTCCAGATCTGATCACATCTGAAGGGACTTGGTGGTCACAGTACAATACCAATAACACTGGACTGCTGTCCTGTAAATTTTTGTCTGTATCTGTAAAGGATTCATACAGGTGGTAATCAGTCTCACACCAGGGAGACAGGTGTCGTGGAAATGTGCAGATGGGAACCATGTAAAAGTTTCTTAATAAACATCTGAAAATCAAACCTTTCCAGTCTCTTTTCTCTTTGCCAAAAGCATAAACACATTTGCTTTCTCCCTTCTTTTGGTTAAAGTGGAGAAATCAGTTAATGCTAGATTAATATTGTCTTACAAAATGGATAGTAGATGTTTGGCATTTCTAGTGATAGTGGGAAAACACCTTTTGCTGATTCTTATTTATAAGGCATATTAAAATAGTTTCTGTTTTTTAATACCATTTTAAAATGCAGAACTAGTTCTCAGATTTGTTCTCAATGTTGGCTTACACTTATATTCCTAATTTTTAGCTTCTAACAATAATTTACTACCTTTCCCCGCCCAAAAACTCTTACATTGTACAGATAGACAAGGAGAAAAGAAGCTGGGTGAGCAAATTACTGAACTAACTTGTGATAAATTTCATTTAACATGAAGAAGTGAGCTGAACATTCATCAAATGTCTTTCAAAATCACTATTCAAAATTAAGAAAAGCAACATTATATAAAGTATAAATTTAATACTTTATATCACAGATGAAAGAAAAATTTAGAGATAAGTGACCAGGTAGTTTCTGGGTCTTTTGCAGTGCCTTGGATGGACATATAGGACATTAGCCTCTGTAAGTAACACCTATCAGAAGATTCATTTTTCAGGAGGAAGAGATGGTGACTGATAGTCTAGAAAATGAAACTAATATTAATGCCAAATATAACCTCTGCTGCACATGAGAAAAAATTGGAAGAACACCATAATCCAATATTTTTATCATGGTGCAACAGGACAGCAAAAATGTGTTCCAATACAAATTATAATTGAAATCATCTGGCTAATATGTCACACTGTAAAAAGCAATGACTTTTGGTGGAGATGTGTTTCAGCAATAGCGAGTACTTCTCTTGCATGTAGAGAGTCTCACTTCAAATACTGGCACCGAAACACAATGAATAGATTATAGGAAAGAAATCCTAGGCAGGCCTCTATTATTGGTTTCATATGCTTGGAATTACTTGGATCATCCAAGTTAAATAATAATGGTTAAGTGACATGTAGGAAACATAATTCCATATATTTGTCTGGAATTACTACACTAATTAACAAAACAGAAATACCTTTTTCTTTAGCCTGTCTTAAATTCGCCCATAAAACTTCAGCAACTATGCTGTGATACTTGTAGTTTTGGGTAAAATACAGTAGGAATGGGGCAGAACAAAAATGTTTATATTTTTTCAAGGAATTTTTTCATTGATGTTACAGTTCATATTTATGCTATGTAAAATATGTGGAGTAAGATTATAAGTGAGATAATAAAAATTAGAAATGTATCCTTTTTCCCACTTCATTTACTGTAACATAAAAATTTCATTTTTCTGTGGCTGCCCTCTGTTTCCTTTTGGGAACCTATCAAATACTCTAAATGAGCAAACTCCTGAGATGATATATACTAAAACTTCACATATGCAGGAGTGCTATCCTGGTCAGTGGAGGAATCTCCAGGGAACCATTAAAAATCATTTTTAATTCATTTTGATAGAAAGATATTCTGTAGAGCATGGCAATGTTTTAGACTGAATACTATTAAGTAGATTTTTCTATAATGCTAACAACTCCTGGTCTAAAATATTCTTGAGATCAAATGCAAACTGACTATCAGGTACTTTACTTTTAGTCAAATCACTTTTTAAAAATGAAATAACAAGGTCAATAATTATTCTGATATACATATTAACAATTGCTTTAAATAAAATTAAAGTATATTATAAATTCTACTAGGACAATCTTCTAGTAGGGATCTACTAGGAAACAAATATTTAGGTAATACAAATACCAACATGATTACAGCACCAATTATTTTATTCAATGTAAAAGTTATAGTATTTCATTAACAGTATATATATATATATATATGGGACAGATATAGAAGAGTAACTTTAAAATTATTGCTAATTTTTGACCTATTTGCAAAAATATCAATCATCAAGTCAAAGAAATTCAATTTTCTCAGTGAAGATGAATTCTTAACTGTGCTAGAACATAGAAATATAAGGCAGAGGCATGTTACTGGTTCCCTAACTTTATATGAATGAATAGTGGGTATTTATTTTTGCTCAACTGGCTCCTTTTTATCATAGACGTATACAAAGTAATAACCATGAGACAACTTGGTGAAGGTGGTCCTTCTGTATATGTGTTACTTTTATTGGTTAATGAATAAAGAAACTGCCTTGACCTTTTGATAATGTAGAACTTAGGTAGGTGAGGAAAACAGAACTGAATGTTGGGAGGAAGAAGGGCAGAGTCAGAGGAACCATGGATCCTCCACCTGAGATGGATGTCGCTGGTTAGAATCTTTCCCAGTAAACCACTGCCATGTGGTAATATACACATTAATAGAAATGGGTTAAATCAAGATGTGAGAGTTAGCCAATAAGAGGCTAGAGATAATGTGCTAAGTAATGATTTAATCAATACAATCCCTGTGTGGTTATTTAGGGTATAATCTAGCCGGGCAGCTGGGAAAAACAAGCAGGTACTCTACTTGCAAAAATTGGCTCCAACGTGATGGACTAAATCCACTTAATAACCTGAGGTAGCTTAATTTTAAACACAAATACAGTTTCACACAGTTTTATGCTGTTTGCTGGTGGCTTGCACCTTTGAGAGAGATTTTCCTAACTCAGCCATAGCAAAAGAAAAATTGCTGGGCTATGCTGCTAGCATAACCTCTGTCTCTTGTCAGAGACTGAGCATTTGGATTAGGTTTGTGAGTAAAGTGCTACAGCTTGCTTGATAGAAACATTAACTCTCTGTGTACCTGGAAGTGTGGCAATGCACAAGCAGCTCAGAGGCACCTGTGGTTATGCTATGCTGAACTGTGCAAAAAGCAGGAAGAAACTACTGTATTTATCAGAGTAATAGCACAGCTTAAGTTTTAGACTGGGTAGGGAAACAGGTGGTACCACATTACCCCTACTAATGGTGCAACATAAGTTTTTAAGAAGCATTTAGCATTTTAAGAAATGCTCCTGGACAATAAAAAATAGATTCACAGTAGGACAGATTCAGACATAAAAGACCTCTAAATGGGTCACTGTGTAGGATAAATTTACATAGGATTGGAAGATTAAAAGACAGAGTATAGAGAGTTGAAAAAGAAATAAATGGTTTAAAAAAGGGTTAAGTTTTTAAAGACGTATAGTACAGATAGTCGTAGATTAAGGGAGTAAAGATAATAAATTAAATATTAAAAAGTAACTGAGTAAAAACAAGCCACATGAAGATGTAATATACACAGAAAGTCTGGATTATGTATATTATTGTGTTATCTTTGAATTTTTTGACTGTGAAGGAGCTAAGTACAGAGAGACATTTCATTGTATGGGGTGCTAAACTAAACCAGCATTTATATTATAAAGGTAGCTTCACTTCAGAATTTGGGCCTAAGAATATGGTGCTTTGGAAAAGAGGTTCTTTTGTGTTCATGTAAGATGAGAACCTGTGGATTGCTTCTAGGCCAATATGGTTTGATTGACCACACCCCCTGAAAGGTCACCATGAGTATCTTCAAAAAATTACTTTGCCCAACTTCTGACTGAGATGAACCTAACACACAAGATACACCATGAAAGACTCGATTAACAGTGCCCCCAAACAACAGGAAGTAGTATGGACAAATCTATGTCAATATTCCCAAATATTGTCTATAAATATTTGTTTACGTTTGAAGGGGGATATGATATAAATATGAATAATTTACATTGGTATAGATCTTGTTTTTTGATACAAACTTAAGGTCAATTTTGTTAAATGTATATTTATGCTCTTGAATAAGGTATTGTGTTTGTGTATCTCATTTAAAAATGTAATGTATAATTAAGAAATATAGGTTAATAAATAGTCATCTATAATAGTCAAGTTTGTAGTCATGTTAGTTAGATCTTCTAGATGTATAGAGGTATATTTCAGTTAGATAGGTATTCTTCAAATCTTTCAGTGACCTTCAGAATATGGCATTTAAAATGTTTAAGAACTTAAGATATTTCATGACAGTGAGACACATCTGCTTTTGGCAGCAACAAGCTACATAAAGAGAAAGATGGGCATCAAAGAGTTTCCTTAGCAATTTGTGCAAGAGACGGCTCTTGCCTAGACTGTGTCATTGGACATGCAGGACCCACAGAGAAATGACTGCTAAACTTGCCTAAAGGTGAGATGGTCCTTTGGGGTTCCTGCTTCATGAAAGAGTCTGAAAGACATTCTTCAGGACATAGAAGAAAATGACTGACAAACTGCCAATATAGGTGAAACTGTATTTAAAACTTCCTTCTTCATAGAAAAGTCTGCTAGATACAGTGAGCCTGTGGGCTGAAGATAGATGTCCCCATGATACAGAAAAACTTTTGGTGCCTGTCCAGGCAGTAAGATGTCTCTGTCAATTTCAGAGTTTTGGAAGTTGCTTATAATGCACTTCCAGTTTACATATCTAATATCATATCCTTCTGGAGTCTTTGATGGTGTTCAAGAATTTATAGTTATAGGTATTGTTTTCCTTAGTTATGACAAAAGATAAAGTAGATATAAATATTGTAACTACAATTCTTGCTTGACAACTGTTTTGTGATATGTAATTTTACTATGTTGAAGTCTTCATTATTGTTTAAACAGAAAAGGGGAAATGGTTAAGGATGTCCTTCTGTTTATGTGTTGCTTTCATTGGTTAATGAATAAAAAAACTACCTTGGCTTTTTGTTAGGGCAGAACTTAGGAAGTCAGGGAAAAGAAAACTGAATGCTGTGAGGAAGAAAGGTGGGGTCAGAGAAGCCATGGATCCTCTGCCTGAGATGGACGCCACCAGGTAGAATCTTTTTCAATAAGACACTGCCACATGGCAATATACAGATTAATAGAAATGGGTTAAATCAAGATGTGGGAGTTAGCCAATAAGAGGCTAGAAATAATGGGCCAAGAAGTGATTTAATTAATACAATTTTTGTGTGGTTATTATGAGTGTAAGCTAGCCATGTGGCCAAGAAACAAGCAGGACCACACCCTAGACTTATACTAAAGTAATAACCATGAGACAGAGACAATATTAGACAGTTCTGAAATCTACTCTATCAAAGAAATCTTTCCATAGCATTTTAATTTAGCCTTAAATAAACTCTTAGAAAGAGGGCAGAAAGCAGACACATTCCTTGAAAATATATAGCAAGGAGAATCTCTAACCTAGTTGCCAATATTGTTCACTTTGTTCCCTTCTGAAACCTCTTGAGTTGGAAACACAAAAGACTTCAAATTGGCAAAGAAATCTCCAATAGAACAAAAATTGTTGGGAGATTACCATTTCATATGTTAAGATATATTACAGAGCCACAGTAATAAAATCAGTAAGACAGTGGAAGAAACATGTAGATCAAATGAACAAAAGACCAAAATTATAAGTTTATATACCTATATCTGTGATGGTTTGAGTATGAATGGCCCCTATAGACTCATATATTTGAGTGCTTGGTCACCAGGGAGTGGAACATCTTGAAAGGGTTAGAAAGATCAGTAGGTGTGAACTTGTTGCAGAAATATGTAACTGGGGGTATGATTTGAGGTTTTGATAGTCCATGCAAGGCCCACAGTCTCCCCATCTCTCTCTCTCTCTCTCTCTCTCTCTCTCTCTCTCTCTCTCTCTCTCCATGCTTGAAACTCAGAATATAGTTCTCAGCTATTTCATGCTGCCATATTCTCTGCCATAATGACAATGGACTAAGCATCTGAAACTATGAGCCAGCTCATAATAAAATACTTTATTTTATAAGAGTAGACTTGGTCATGGTGTCTCTTCACAGTCATTGAACAGAACAATGACTAAGACAGCATCCATCTGATTTTATAAAAAGAAGCTAAAAATAGTGGAGAAGAAATACCAACATCAAAAAATGTGCTTGTACATGTGTAGAAGAATTAAATTTCCTTCATATCTAGCACTTTGCATGAAAACTAACTTCAAATGGATCACAGATTTGAATGTGATATCTGAAACTGCTAGAAGAAAACAAAGATATCATGCTACAAGGCATAGGTGGAAAAAAAGACTTTCTGAATAGGGTTCTATTTGCCCAGGAATAAAGGCCAATAATTGTCAAGTGGGATCTAATAAAACTAAAATTTTCTATACAGCTAAGAAAATAGTCAATTAAGTAAAGTAGAAGACAGAGATTGTGATAGAGTCCTTACCAGCTACATCAGAGGATCAATACCACAATATAGAAAAACTAAAAGGGCAAACTTTTATAAGACTTTTAAAATTAACTATATATCTAATGAGAATTCTTAAAGGAGGTAAAAATGATTTTAAAATATATTTTAAAATGTTCATCATCCTTATCCTTAACAATTATGGAAATTCAAATCAAAATAACTGTTATTTCCTCTTACAGCAGTCAAAATGGCTAAGGTCAACAAAACAACCAACATCAAATGCTGGCAAGAATGTTAGGAAAAGGAAACTCTCATTCACTGCTGGTGAGATTACAAACTGCTATAGCCACTCTGAAAATCAGTGTGGAGAACTCAATAAGCTTCAAGCAAGGGGAGAGAGAGAGAGAGAGAGAGAGAGAGAGAGAGAGAGAGAGAGAGAGACCACCACTTGGCAAGTGATCAAAGGACTTTGCATTCTATTCCCTGCGGAATGTTCTATTCTCTGTTCTACATTATTCATTACCAATTTAGTCACAAAGGCTAAGATAAGGGAGCAATCTAAACGTCCTTCAGTGGAAGAATATATAATGAAAAGGTGTTAATATATTCTATGGGATAGTACTCAGGTGTAAAGAAAAATAAATCTACAGCATATGGATGGAATGAATAAAGATTGTAATGAGTCAGGTAACCCAGACACCAAAAACAAATTTCACAAGTTCTCTCCTAGTGGAGGTTCCTAGCTCCAATTCTTCAGAGATAA
This sequence comes from Microtus ochrogaster, assembly GCF_000317375.1. NCBI lineage: Eukaryota > Metazoa > Chordata > Mammalia > Rodentia > Cricetidae > Microtus > Microtus ochrogaster. Next base: position 1,069,025 of record NW_004949137.1, on the reverse strand, counting down.
GTACATAACCTAGAGGAAAGACAGAAACCAGGAAAGTAAAATAGTACAATGGCATAAGGACATGGAGATGTGTGCTAAAGATAATAAGAGGATACAGGTAATATTAAAGGGAACTGGATATGCAGTGCAGGTCTTTAATTGGGGAGAGGAAGAGGGGCAGGAAATAACACTGAGTATATTTTTTAAAGAAATAAGGAATCATAATATGTTTTATTTAATTTCACATATAATGTATATATAACTACATAAATTAGCATATAAAATAAAGTGCAAAGTAAATTGATGTGTAAATCACATCAATTAGGCTGTGAATGCTTCCCCAAGAATCATGGACTATTCAATAGAAACCCCAATATTAAAAATAAATAAATCCCCTTTGAGTTGTTTTTCAATGGAGTCCAAGAGAATCCTGAAACAATAATTGTTATTGCTGTTGCCCTTGGTTGTCTTCTAGAGGTGAAAGGTAAGTCACTATTGCTGAGAACACTATGTACTTTAAACATAGGACTTAGAGGAACTGAACTGCATATAACCTTCTATCTGAGGAATAGCATTTATAGCATTTTCATAGCTTTTATGTGCTATGTAAGCATCCAAAGGGGGAATACAACAATGGTACTATCCATTTGTGATACTTTTAAACCAGAACACCAAATACCATATCAAGATAACACTAAGATAGTAGCACTCATACCTTGGCAGTAAACAGTAGTTGTCTAGTAATTTAAGGCCCACACACTCAATACAAATGGAATCATGTCTGGTACTGGAAATTAAGCCTGAACCTTAAGGTGACTGAAGCGGTCAGTCTTAAAAGAGAACCTACCTCTATCTCCTTATTAAAGCAACATAAATCCTAACAATAATTTCCATTGCTATGGGTCTTGGTTTACTGATAAAAATTTAATGTCAATTTTGTTATATGTATATTGATGCTCTTAATTAAGGTGTTGCAATTGTGTAGTTAATTTTAAAATGTAAAGTATAATTAAGAAATATATGTTAATAGATACTCATCTATAACACTCAAGTTTGTAGTCATGTTTGTTAGATTTCCTAGATGTATAGAGATATATTTCAGTTAGATAGTATCTTCAAATCTTTCAGAGACATTCAGAATATGACATTTAATATGTTTAAGAATTTAGGACTTTTCATGATAATGAGACATATCTTCCCCAGGCAGTACCAATCTACTTCAAGAGAAAGTTGGGCATCAAAGAGTCTCCTTATGTAATTGGTTAACCATTTGGCCAAGAAACTGCTCTTCCCTGGAGTGTTGCATAAACTGGACTGTAGTAAGAGCTGTGGGCTTGCTTTAAACCCGCCTGGCTCCTGCATGGCTAGCTTTACACCAGAAATAACAACACACAAACTGTATTCTTTTAAACACTGCTTGGCCAATTAACTCTAGCTCTTACAGGCTAATTCTCATATCCCGATCAACCCATCTCCAATAATCTGTGTAACATCAGTCTTACCGGGAAGATTCTAGCCTACGTCCATCCTGGGTCGGAGCTGAATCGCATCTGCCTCAGAGAGCAGAGCTATGGCATCTCCTCCAGAGAGCAGAGCTCTCGAGTCTGAGCTCACTTTTTCTTCCTCCCCGCATTCTGTTCTGTTTACTCCACCCACCTATGTTCTAACCAATAAAATGGGCCAAGGCAGTTTCTTTATTAGCCAATGACCTTCCTCCATCACTGGACATGAAGGACCCACAGAACAATGACTGCTGAACTTGTAATAAAGGTGAGATGATCCTTCAGGGTTCCTGCTTCATGAAAGAGTCTGCCAGACATTCTGCAGGACACAGAAGAAAGTGACTGACAAACTGCCAATATAGGCAGAACTGCCTTTGAAATTTCCTGCTCATGGAAAAGTCTGCTGGATACTATGGGCCTGTAGGCTGAAGACAAATACCCCAATGGTACAGAAGAACTTTGTGTGACTGTCCAGGCAGTGAGAAGTCTCTGTCAACTCTAGAGTTTTGGAAGTTGCTTACAATGCACTTTCTATTTACATAGATAATATTATATTCTTCTGGAGTTTTTGATGGTGTTGAAGAATTTATAGTTATAGTTAATAGCTGTCTTTAGTTATGATAAAAAATAAGGTAGATATAAATATTGTAACTGTAATTCTTGCTAGAATTTTACTATGTATTACTATGTATACATCTATCTACATCTATATATCTATATCTATATATATATATCAAGAGAGAGAGAGAAATGGATTAATGTAAGAGTTAGCCAATAAGAAACTAGAGCTAATGGGTTAAGCAGTGAATTAATTAATATAGTTTCTTTGTGGTTATTTCGGGGTAGGCTAGCTGGGCAGCTGGGATGAAAAAGCGGATCCTCCTTTTAACATTTAATTTTAGTATTTATTCTTATACACACATATTTGTAGCTCTCATACCTCATCAAAGAAGCTTCTCTTTCCAATAAAAGGAGACCATTACAGAAAGTCACAATTTATCAAATTGTCAAGAACAACTGCTTATGGAGTGTAAAACCAAACTGTATACATCCGCAAGGAGAACTCTACACTTAAAGCTCAGGAAACCTCACAGAAGAAGCAGAAAATGGTAAAAAAAAAAAAGAGAACTAGTTAATCTGGTGTATGATTATGTCCCCTACAAATGACAGCAAATCTTCACCCATGATCCCTCAGCAATATGGGTGGCTAATATCATATTTTATCATATTTCTCTTTCTGGATGTAGGATACCTCACTTGGAATGACTATTTCTAGTTCTGTCAATTTGCCTTCACTTTCATGATTTCATTTTTTTAATAGCTACATACTACTCCCTTGTCCACATTAAGCCACAGTTTTATTATCCATTATTCTATTGAGGAACATCTAGATTATTGCCAATTTCTGTCTATTATTAATAGAGCAACCATTGTCATGGACGAACAAGTATCTTTATGGTTGCATCAAATGTTCTTTAGGGATATATACAAAAGTGATATAGCTGGATCTTGAAGAAGATTAATTCCAAGATTCCTAAGAAATTGCCACATGGATTTCTAGAGTAGCCATAAAACTTTCCACTCCCACTATAAATGGAGGAATATTCTCCATACTCCACACCTTCACCAATATAACTGCCACTTGTGTTAATGATCTTAACTATCCTTATGGGTGTAAGATAGAATCTCGTTGACTTGCATAACCCTGCTGTCTAAGGATTCTGAACACATTTTTAAGTCATTCTCTGCCATTTGAATAGTCTCTACAGAAAATTCTTTAGAATATTAGAACATTACTCCATTTATAATTGAGTGTCTGTTTTCTTGATTTCTAGTTTTTATTTAATTCTTTATATATTTTAGATATTATTCTTACATTGAATACGTGATTGGTAAAGATAGTTTCTCATTCTGTAGAGTGTCATTTTTCTGAAAGGTGACATCCTTTGCCATACAGAAGCTTCTCAGGTTCATGAGGTTCTGTCTATTAATTATTGATTTTAATACTTGTGCTAACAAAATTACGTTCAGAAAGTCTTTTTCTGTAATTTTGAGTTCAAAGCTTTTCTTCACTCTCTCTATGATCACATTCAGTATATTTGGTTTTATGTTGCAATATTTGATCCATTTAGACTTGAAATTTGTGCAGGGTGGTAAATATGAATCTATTTGGATTCTTCTACATACAGTCATCAAATTTGAAGGTATGTTTTTTTAAAACATTTTAATTTCAGTGTATATTTTTGGCTTCTTTATCAAAAGTCAGGTGTCCATAGTTATATGGATTTATGTCTGGGTATTTAATTCACTTTATTTGATCAGTGTGTCTCTTTTTACGCCAATATCATGCTATTTTTACTAACTTTATCTTTGCAATACAACTTGAAATCAGGGATGGTGATATGTCTTAGCTATCCTATTTATTTTGTGTTCTCCTATCAAATTGAGAATTATCCCTTCAAGATCTGGGAAGTATTGTTTTGAAATTTTGATGGATGTTATATTGAATCTATACATTGTTTGTGATAGGATGGCCATTTTACTATATTAATCCAATCCATTGATGAGCATGAGTGATCGATCATGTATGATATTTTCTTCAATTTTTTTCTTCAAAGACTTGAATTTTTTATCAAATAAATATTACACTTGCAAGGTTAGAGTTGCCCAAATATATTCTATATTATTTAGACTAAAATGTAATATGCGTGTGTGAAATATAATATAAAAGATTTTACAATATTTGACAGATGTTGCTCTTCTGTTTCTTTCTTAGTCCATTTGTCATTTTTATATAGGAGGGATATTTCTTTTTATAAGTTAATTTTGTATCCAAATACATTGCTTTGTTTGTCAGCTGTAGAGGTTTCCCATTGGAGTTTTTACAGTCACTTATATATACTATCATATCACCTATAAGTAAAAATATGCTGACTTCTTTTCCAAGTTTTGTACCCTTTGATTGCCTTCAGTTGTTTTATTGCTCTAGCTAAGACAAATATTAAATTAAATAGGCATGTAGAGTCTACCAACCTTGTTTTGATCTTGATTTCCATAGAATTGTTTGAAGTTTCTCTTCATTGAAGTTGACATTGGCTATGCCCTTGTTGCACTTGCCTTTATTATGTTGTGGTCTAGCCCTTGTATCCCTAATTCTTCCAGTACTTTTATTGTGAAGAAATATTGGGTTCTGTCAAGTGCCTTTCTGCATTCAATAAGATAATCATTTAGTTTTGTCTTTCATATTTTTTATATGGTGGATTACTTTCATCAGCTTAAATATATTGAACTATACCTGTATTTCTGAAATGAATCCTACATAGTCATGGTGGATGATTGTTTGAATATGTTCTTGGATTTGGTTTGCAAGTATTTTATTGAGATATTTTTGTTTCTCTGTTCATCACAAAAATTGATATACAATTATCTTGTTTGGGGGGGTCTTATTGTGATTTGGATATCAGGGTAACTTGGACCTCATAAAATTAATTGAGAAATGTCCCTTCTATTTGATTTTATTAAATAATTTGAGGAGTATTGGCATTAACTTTTCTTTGAATCCTGGTAGAATTTTGTGCTAAAGTGTCTGTCCTTAGGATTTCTTTGGCTTGGAGGTTTTAATTGCTGCTACTCATTTATTAGGAATTTCAGGAATATTTAAATTGCTTAGTTGTTCTTGATTTAACTTTCGTGTTATATGTGGGGAAATGTATCCATTTTTTAGATTTTTTAATTTGGTAGAGTACAAGTTTTTAAAGTCTCTGTTTTCCTTAGAGCCTGTTGTTATTCACTTCTTTTTATTTCTAATATTGTTAATTTAGTTATTCTCTCCACATTTTAGTAAATTTGGGTACAGGTTTTTCAATCTTACTTATTTTTCTGAAAGAACCAACTCTTTGTTTCATTGATTCTTTGTAATTTTTATTTGTTTGTGTAGTAATAGGAGCAGCGGGGCTGCATCCCCAGTACCCCGGCCGCCAGCACGGCTAGCTTTACCCAAAATAATTACACGGAAACTGTATTCTTTTAAACACTGCCTGGTCCATTAGTTTCAGCCTCTTAACCCATTTCTAATAATCTGTGTAGCATAAGTCTTACCAGGAAAGATTCTAGCCTACATCCATCCTGGGTCGGAGCTTCATCGCGTGTGCCCAGGAGAGGGGAGCATGGCATCTGCTCCAGAGAGCAGAGCTGTCGAGTCTGAGCTCAATTCCTCTTCCTACCAGCATTCTGTTCTGTTTACTCCACCCACCTATGTTTTAACCTATGAGAGCCAAGCAGTTTCTTTATTATAATTAACCAATGTCCTTCCTCCATCATTTTTCTGTTTAAACAACAAAAAAGGAAGGCTTTAACTTACCATAGCAAAATTACATATAACAAAACAGTTATCAAGTAAAAATTACAATAATATTTATCATAACTAAGGAAAACTATAACTAACTATTATTTAACTCCATCAAAGACTCCAGAAAGATACAATATTACCTAAGCAAACAAGAAATAAACAACTTTCAAACTCTAGAAATAACAGAGACATCTCGCCGCCTGGACAGTTACCCAAAGTTCCTCTGTACCGTAAGGGCATCCATCTTCGGCTTACAGGCCCATAATTTCCAGCAGACATTTCCATGAAGCAGCAAATTTCAAAGGCAGTCACTATCTGCTTGTCCTGAAGAATGTCTTGCAGACTCTTTCATGAATCAGGAACCCCAAAAGATCATCTCACCTTTAGGCAAGTTCAGTAGTCCTCTCTCTGTGGGTTCTCTGTGTCCAGTTTATGCAAAAGTCCAGGCAAGAGCAGTTTCTTTGTTTTGTATGTCTAATGTTTTGTTTATTATGTGCCAATGCAAATTTCTGTTCTGGTTCAGTCTATTTGGTCTTCTATAAACTTCTTGTACCATTTTAGGCATATTGTGTTTTAGGTTAGAAAATCAATCTTCTATACTTTTGTTAAATATATTTTCTGGGTTTTTGTCTTGAGATTCTTCTCATTCTATCCTATTATTCTTAGGTTTGGTATTTTCATCATTTCTGGATGTTTTGTGACTGGATTTTTCATTGTTGTTGTTACTGTTTTAATATTTTCTTTGACATAATTATCAGTTTCTTTTTCTTGACTTCAATGACTGAGATTCTCTATTCTGTCTCTTGTGTTCATATATTCAAAAATCTTTTCTGATGTTTGTGTTTCAGCTCCTAAATTTTTCATTTGCAGATTTTCTCAGTTTTGATTTGGTTTGATTCTCTTTACATTTTCATGTCTTAAACTGTTTACTCATTTTCTTTTGCTTTTTCTAGTTTTCCTAGATTTCTTTAAGGGGGTTATTCATTTCCTCTTTATGCACAACTATTATACTCATAGAGCTATTTTATGGTCTTTTTTTGTACTTCAAATATGTTATTATACTCAAAGTTTGCTGCAGTAGTGTTGCTGGGCTCTAGTGGATACATGGTATCCTGAGTCTTTATGCTGACATGTACTGGGAACGTGAATGGGATGTAATTGGAATGTGATTGGCTTGGGGGGGGATTATACAGGCTGGAGAGAAGCAGAGTATTCCACCAGGATCAGCTTAATTACCTGGGCATGTGGACAGTGAATGAGAAGAGGCCCTAGGCAGTGTTCTGCTAAAGACATAGGAATGAGACTGGGTAATTGGGCTTGAGTGATGGAGAAAGAGTTAAAGATCTCTGGCAGGAGTTGTCTTGAATTTCCAGGAAATGCTTGTTAATTTTGGAGAATGCTATAGTTAGTGTAGGTGAGAGAAGTTGATCTTATGATCCACTCTAGATGGGGGCAGTAAGGAAGAGAAGCTAGGGCAGAGGATTTGCTGTGTGGGGTGAAAACTCAGGGATTGGTTTTGGAGGTTATGAGGGAATGGTGAGGATCTGCATTTAGTATATTCTCTTTTCTGACTGGAGTGGCCCACAGATTTCTAGGGGGTGCCTAAATGAAGTTGGGGTTTGGATAGAATTGAGTGAGTAAATAAGTTGGGAGAGAAAGATCTGTGTGATCCACTGGAGATTGGGGATGGTGGTAAGCAGGAGATGATCTGCTACAGGACTGAGAATGGCCATCTTCTCTCCAGAACTTTACAGAGAAATGATGGTTACCTGGTATTTCTTCATTCGCCCACAAGTGGTACAGCTTAGAATTCCCTCTGGGGAATTACAAGCTACACTTAAAATGAAATACTCAAATGATTGTACTCTAAACACAATGTTGCATACTCCAGATAGCCTGTTATATCTGGTTATAAACAGCAACTTCTATGATGATTTTATTTAACTCCACATCATAGATATAACATAATGTGAACTCATTATATACTGATATGTTATGACAGTGAGGGATCATATGAGTGAATATAATTACTAAAGTAAAAAAAAATATGTTAATGCAGTCTTCAGACTCTAGGCTCATGAAATAGCAATTAAGACTGCCTTCTAAGCAATGAGCACTTTACTTCATCAGGATGCTTATTTCTGGAGCTTGAAGAATGAGACACTTGATCAATCTTACTAAGTACACAAATTCAAGAGTATTTTTTTTAAATACTCTTTTGAATTAGTGAATGACCCTTGAAAAGTGTATTTTGGGGAAAGAGTTCCTCCAAGTCAAATTATTTGATTTGAAGTAGAGAGGGTTAGAATGACCAGATGAAAAATACTATTTACATTAAATAATTTTTTCTAATGTAATAACTACTCCATTGACAAAGAGAGTTGTGACCTCATGAAGTGAGAAAATGCTATGTTCTACTCATAGCTGTACTTAAAAAAAAACAAGGTACAGCATGTTCAAAGTTACTATTTGTGGAAACACTCTAATTATAGCTGCCTGTCTTCTCAGCACCATTTTCTCTAAGTTCCAAAAGTCCTTTATTTCATTATTTGTCAATCCACATAAAGGAAGAGAATTACATACATGAGGAGGGTTACTGTTGTCCTATTCTAAAGAAATCAATAGCCCCATGAAATCGGTTTAAATCTACACACTGTCTCTGCAAATTTTTCATTATCTTCCTTTTTCATATTTCCTAAAAACAAGATGGTAAAGTGACAGACTGTCCCACTTTGTTTTCTGTTACTGTGATAAAACACTGAGCAAAACTAATTTTAAGAAGAACGCATATGCTCTGTCTTAGTGGTTAAAATACATAATCAAGAGAAGCCAGACCAGGAACTCAATCACAATCTGGAGGTAGGAACAAAAACAGAAACTCAAAAATCATAGAGTAATGTTGCCTATTAGCCTGCTCAGCTACCACTTTTAAAGGCCCATGCCCACCTGCCAAGGGATGGTACTGCCACATGGGATTTGACCTCTTTCCTCAATTAACAGTTAAGAAAATTTCCTACAGACATGCCCACTGACCAAATTGATTGAGTCAGCTCATGAACTGAGGCCCTATTTACATGTATGTCTAGGCTTGCTTCAATTTCACAAAAACTATGACACAAAATAATCTGATGCTAAAATAGTTTCAAAAGTATTCCAAGAGAGTTTTTAAATATAGAAAATAGTTACTTAGACAAAAATTATTATTTACTAAATCTCTATCTATTGATATAAACTCAAAGTGCTAAAAATGGAAGGATTGGGGGAAATAATTAAAATATGTTCCAAAGGTATTAGTCAATAGAAACAAATGGTAGTAATGTCCATTCCATATATTAAAATTTATGATCTTAAAAATTAAATATCTTGCCTATAATGTCTTAAGCAATCTATAATTTTTCAGATTGAAATGTTTATCTGTAGTCTTTGGTTTCAAGGACAACAATAATAACAATGATAAAATAGATTCAGGAAGACCAAGAGGTTCAAACTTATAAAAATACTACTAACAACTAAGAGCTATGGATAGCTAAGGAGTGCAAGAGAGAGAAAAATTAACTTCCCCAGGAAAGCACACCAAACAGTTGTCCAACACCAAACATCTATCCCTGAAAAGACACACAAGTAACATTATGCAGACTGAATAGGTCATATTTAGGAAAGTGTGTGTTTGTAGGTGTACATATATGCCTGGAACAGCATTCAGTGAAAAATGAGACCATGAATTTAAAAGAGAACAAGGATACCACATGGTAGAGTTGGGAAGAAGAAAAAAAAAGCTAAAAAAGTTATCTAACTATGTTATAATCTCAAAAAAGAAAAAGAAGAAGAATCACTTTCCACTATGCTGTATATAACATACATTTTAGTATTACTATTAAAAACTTATTAAAATTGACTAATTTAAGATATGATTAGAATATATTTAAAGATATTATCTTTAGGTAAAAAATTAAGCAGAAATGATGTGGGAATGATTTCTTATTAATAAAGAAACTGCCTAGGCCCATTTCATAGGCCAACCCTTAGGTAGGTGGAGAAAACAGAACAGGATGCTGGGAGAAAGAAGCTGAGTCAGTGAGTCGCCATGGTTCCCCAACTCCAGGCAGATGCAGG
>NW_004949137.1:1048285-1053138 GCF_000317375.1 Microtus ochrogaster | reverse complement strand
AATATGTAAGAGCTAGCCAATAAGAGGCTGGAAATAATGGGTCAGGCAGTGATTAAAAGAATACAGTTTCCGTGTAATTATTTTGGGACATAAGCTAAGCTAGCCATGTGGGCAGCAGGGTGCTGGGGATGCAGCTCCGCTGCTCTTATTTCAACAGCATTTCATTTCACAAATGAATCAAGACATAAAGTTGTACTGAAAAAATACATTTTTTAAATATGAAAAGGTAACCAACACTCTCAGGATTGGCATTTAGCTTATAAAACCACTAAAGCTGCAAAGAAGTGATTTGATTATATCAGTCTCAGCCTAACACATTTGGAGAGGGAAAGGAAGACCTTCCTCCAGCATGTGGTCATATTCTACTTCTTGGCCTGAATAATGGTTGTTAGAATTAGTTCAGCCATTATTTTTATAAAAGTTTTTTTTTCTGTAGCTGGATCTGACTTTATAACAAGGTTTATAAAAGATGTAGATATTGAAAGTTGTGGAGACATGTAAAACTGAATTTGATTTCCAGCCCATCAAATATTACAGAAGCTCATGCTTATTTGCTTCTTTAATGAAGCATGAATAAACTGAAAATTCCCACTCCCAACAGCTGTTCAGGATGAATGTATAACTACACTACATATAAAAGGGTAGAGTGGGATCCAGGATGAATGCATAAGTACACATAAAAGGGTAGAGTGGGTTCCAGGATGAACATATAGCTACACATAGAAGGGTAGAGTGTGTTCCAGGATGGACGCAGAACTATATACTGAAGGATAGAGTGGGTTCTAGGATGAACACAGAACTACACATAGAAAGGTAGAATGGGCTCTTTGCTAGGATTTCTTATGTTCTTTCTTCTTCTTATGTAGTTTATATTTTGCCTTCACCTTGTTATGGACTCTATCATGTGTTATTGCTAATTTTTAAATTAGATTTTTGATTAACTGCTCTGTGTCTAAAGGCATACTCTAAATAACTAGAATGTCCCCTTCTAAACTGCAGCAGAATCCTGACAGCAGTGATCAGTGACCTCGCTAGAGGGGCTTATTTCAACCCAGTCCTGAATTCCCAGAACACTTAATTACAGAATGGCACCTTTTACTCCTGATTAAAAATAATAATGGTGATTAATAATTTGTGAGGAAAGAGGTAATAACTGTTTTTATGGAAAGCATGCCATTTATCATAAAGAGCATGCTCCCTTCATGAAGTAGGTATTCAATACAGTTTTAAAATGATGGATTGCATCAAGTTGAAACAATAGACTCTTAGCAGTGACCCTAATAGAGAAGGCAGTATCAGCATAATGACCAAATTGAAGGTGATTTTGTGAACCAATGAGATCTGAAAGAAAAGTGGGTAAGGAACTCCAAGGAAGATATGGCCCATATTAAAGAGATCTGAGTCATTGTCCTAGTCTCGCTTCTTGTAACAATTTAGTCTGCCTGGTTTGGCAAAGACATCTATTAATTGACTTTATCCATGTAGTGTCATGTTGATACAGGCATGTCTCCATCTTACTAATAGACAAATTGTCTCATGAAAGTAGTCTAGCTTCTTTTATTCTAGAAACAGACTACAAGTTTAAGACAAGTCCATCTTGGGAATCGATAGACAGGCAATCAGGGAAGAAGTGAAGGGGAAAGAAATAAACTAATTTCCCAGGTAGTTTATCACCACACATAAGGCTGAAGATAAGCTATCAATAGGGCAACTAAGCAGAGCAGACCACAAGATTAAAAGATGACACAATAGTAAAATGAAGACTTTTATTTTTGCTGTAGGAGCCCATGTGTGACTCAGTTTTCATCTGGAGTCATTTATGACTTAAAGAAGTCATTTGAGTTCAAGCTTGCCTGCTCTGCTTTTTCCTATAACCTTGATGGCTATGAGAGACCTCTGATTTAGCCTCTGAGAAAAAAACACTCTATCTTATAGAAAGTATACTACTGATGACAAACCTGAGAAACATCACGATAGAAAGTAAGGCTGCTTCCAAGCACATGTTGGAGAGGGGGCTGCTCACTCAAGGACAGGAATGGTCTTGTGGTTAGATATTGACTATCTGTTCTGTGCTTTGTTCTGCTTTTGTATATAAGCAGTTCTGAAGTAAACTTGGGGCTGTTTGGCTCTTTCTGCATGGCCAGATAGACCGTCTGGTTCTATCCTGTCTTCTGCTTCTTTAATCTGAATTTTCTTTTGATTTCAAGGATCCCCTATCCAAGAATCCTAGCTGACTTTGTAGACAAGCTCCTACACTCTAGCATCTATTGAACACAGTATTTCCCAGGGCATACATATGCATGCTACCCAGTCAGGTTCAAATTACAGGTGTGCCCTTTGCTTCATGGCTTTCCCACACTAAGTACACAAAAGTAAAAGACCAGTAGAACTTTCTTACATGTACACCAGCTATGTGCTAACTATGAACCCTGATAAATGTCACTATTCTGGCAGGTGGGCCTTTCAAATCAGCCCACCTTTGAAAATGGATGCTATGATGTAATCCCACACTAGCTCAAAATTGAGTATAATAAAGGGTTTTTATTTTGAGGTAGACTCACAGATCACAGTCCCCTGCATGAATGGGTAACAAGAACAGAATCCAGCAGCTGAGAGAGAGAGCACACAAGCTTTACAACTGCATCTATAGTAAATGTCTATGCCCAAGAGAGTTGGAATCTTAAAGGCTATTGACTGAAGGAGTTCCCACAGCACCTCACAATTTTTTTTAAATAAGAGAGTTCTAAGTCTAATACAAAACTATATACAATTAAAAAAATCAAGTATAAAAATTAGAATTACACCTAGCATAAACAATATCAGTTAAGAAACATACGCTGTTTCAATAATTATCTATCCTAAGGAGTCTAAGTCTTCTTTTGGAAATGGCTTGACCAAGTCATGAGAAGAAAGTAACTGTGACTGTCTAGTCTTCAACCCCATTGAAGACCTGAGAAGGGAAATAATATTACTTGTGTAAAGAGAAGTGCAATCAAGCAACTTCCAAATGTGCAATAATTGGCAGAGACAACTGGCTACCTGCGCAATCATCCAGTGTCTCCTTTGCAGTGTTGGAGCAAACAACTTTGGCTAAGGACTAGAGTAACTGACAGATCATTTTCAGAAGCAGGGAAATTTTCAGAACTGCCTTACTCTGTCTTGGCAGGGTTTGGCAATCTTTTTTCTTGTATCCTGTTTGCCTTGTTAAGACACCATGCATTTTGTCTGTGATTAAGGTATGGGCATTTCTTTGCCCAAAGGCTAATTTTGCCTAGAGACAACAAGATCCTAGTGGAGTATCTTTGGTGCCCAACATTGACTTGGGAAAAGATCAAAACTACCAGGAGAAGTTATGTCACATATCAACAAACCCTAAGTAATTTAAATGCCATATTCTACAGTTCTTTGAAGTAATTTAAGATTACCTATCTGTGCGGAATACAACCTAAGTGTATCTAAAGAGCCTGATTAGTCTAACTATAAGTGTGACAAACATGGATGACTATTGACTTATAATTCTTGATTCCTTGATATAGCTTAAAGACTAAAACTTCATATTAGATTATTAAACAATCTTTAAGCAACTGTGCAGCAAATAAGGAAAATGACCTCAAAATGTAAACAATATATAAGTAACTTGATGAGAAGTAGAAATGTATAGTGCAATATGATAAGTATATATTAAAATTGCATCAGTATACAAAATATCTTAAGCAGAAGAAGAAGCATGTATAATATGATACAGTAACTTTGACTATGTATACAAATAAAGAGAAATGGGAGCATATTCAATATAACAAATATAATTTAAATTTGTATCAATATACAAGAATCTATACCAATGTAAATTGCCTATAAATAATAGCTTATAAGTATTCATTCTATTACTATTATTTTCAATGTAAGTAAACTCACACTAATCTATCTATTACCCCATTCAATTTTTCTGTTTTTCAAAGAGATCCCTAAGCCTACATAATTTCCACCCTAACCTACAACCCTATACCAGTTATAATAAACCCCTACTTGATGTTACTAACCCTGAGAACCAACTTTGTTGGGAGAAGGGACATTGTCTTCTATAATTTCTTCCAGATGTCATTGGGGCAATGTTCTTTCTATGAGATCCTGTAAAATTAAAATAATGTTTAAGTTTCAAGACTACATCTGGTATAATTGCAAGTAATTTCTGAGTATTTGGTATTGATTTTCTGAAGTTCTTATTTGAAGTTCTGGCCTGAATGTTGTAAGAAGGTATACCATTTCAGATAATCAAGTAGAAATCAATTTGAGCAGCTGGTACCCAAAACTGATCTTAAAGTAGCACTATCAGCATTATGATATCATATCAGCCAGATGGAATTGTTGTTGGAGGGTCCCATCTTCCTCCTAGAAACTTCAAAGATTGCTGCATGAAAATTTGTTATTCATTGCAGAAAACTTAAACATTATTCATATAGACAAAAATTTACAATAGGTACAATAGAGACAAAATAGGCATGGAGAGAAATAAATTTTTTTCTAAATACTTTCTTCTTTCTTTCCCATACCAGATGGCTCCTGATGTGAGCCAAAAACACTGATTTCTTTTTAACAACATGCTTAGATTTAAAGAAGAATAGCCATTGTCGAATTCCAAAGCCAGCTTTGATTTTTAATTAGAGACTTATACATGTTCAGGTAATGAAATTGTACCATGCAGATAATATGGCATCATAAATCAGATTTCTCTTTACTTGGTGATTTTTTTTCTGGATAGTTATCTTTTCTTCTTTAGGAATCTAGATATCCAAGATTTCTCAACTTTTTTTTTTGATTCTATTTTTTTTTATTAAGAAAGAAAAAAAAATTCC